>NC_069501.1:180213550-180284864 GCF_027579735.1 Bombina bombina | reverse complement strand
GAGAAATAAATTTATCAGGTAAGCATAAATTATGTTTTTTCAGATCCTCAGAGAGTTCTTTGCCACAAGGTGCCATGTTGAACTTCCAGTGACCAGTACAAGAGTGTGTGAGAGCGATAACAACAAATTTAACACACCTGCTCCCCAGTCACACCTGAGACCTTGTAACACTAACGAGTCACATGACATTGGGGAGTGAAAATGGCTAATTGGGCCCAATTTGGACATTTCCACTTAGGGGTGTACTCACTTTTGTTGCCAATGGTTTAGACATTAATGGTTGTGTGTTGAGTTATTTTGAGGGGACAGCAAATGTGCACAGTTATACAGACTGTACGCTCACTACTTTACATTGTAGCAAAGTGTCATTTCTTTAGTGTTGTCACATAAAAAGATATAATAAAATATTTACAAAAATGTGAGGGGTGTACTCATTTTTGTGAGATACTGTATGACCAAATGCATATATTGTTTTTATACATCAATATACAATGTCCCTTTAATAAACATAATTATATTTGCTTCTCGTGATATATTGCTTGTTTCTCAAGGAAGCAGCAACCATACATGCAGCTATACCTGTGTATGCTCACCTCATATCCTCTTATTTTCAATTAGTTAAAAACCATGGCAAAAAAAGGGATTGTTATAAATAAAATGTTTTAATAAAATAATGTTAATGCTTTTATTTATTTTTTACACTGGAAGAAAATAAATAAATTATAATATATATACACACGCACAAATGTATATCCCAATTTACAGTATATTGTTTATAAAATAGCCAAACAATGTTCCTATAATCCCCAAAACCATAAAATACTTACAATTTTACATAAGCACTTGTTTTCATTTACAAGTTTTTCCAGCGCAATTAACTCTATTATGTCAGCTTCTTGTAAAGCTTCTTCCCTGTCCTGTTTATTTGCCAAGCTGGAAAACAAAAATCAGTATTTTTTAAAATACATTTATTGAACAATAAATTATATGAATGTAGATTCATTTACACATATTTTAGAGGAAGGGTGTCCAAAAACAAAACTAAACACTCCCCAAACAAGCTCATTATATTCATTAACTTGACTTAAAGAGACCGTAAACACTTTGAGACTAATATAAAGGGCTAGATTACAAGTGAGGCACAAACGGTTTTGTGCAAGCGATATCGTGTTTTCGCGATCAGTTTTAATTGCACTTATATTACAATTTGAGCGAAATTGCGATTGTGCTATCTTGATTTATACTATAATTGTTACCGCAATCTCAGAGCTATGGTTAACTGTTTTACAAAATTAAAAAGATGCACAAAACACTTCAAAAATACATTACAAAGTACAGTTACACTCATAATAACAAATCTAATAAACATTATTTACAAAAAGAATTGCACAAAAAAGTTATAAGGGCTCAAAGATATAAGATCTCGGGTGTTAGAAAAAATATTTTATGTTAGGATAATGCATTTGCGAAAATGCGATTGTGGTTGCGCAATAGTCGGGTGTTAGGTTTTTTTCCACTTTTTTTTCTCCATTGACTTCAATGCGGGTACACATGAACACGCACGTGATATTAGATGTTGAGATTTTTTGCGCTAGTCGGGTTACCGCTTGCGCAAAATATATATATATTTTTTTTAAACAGTTTTTTATTGAAGTTTTCAACTCAAAGTCATATACAGAGATCGCCCATCAGCGATAAATATATCAAAGTATCACATAAGGTACCGGAAAAACATAATTTATGCTTACCTGATAAATTTATTTCTCTTGTAGTGTATCCAGTCCACGGATCATCCATTACTTATGGGATATTAACTCCTCCCCAACAGGAAGTGCAAGAGGATTCACCCAGCAGAGCTGCTATATAGCTCCTCCCCTAACTGCCATTACCAGTCATTCGACCGAAAACATGCAGAGAAAGGAAAACCATAGGGTGCAGTGGTGACTGTAGTTTAATGGAAAAATTACCTGCCTTAAAGTGACAGGGCGGGCCGTGGACTGGATACACTACAAGAGAAATAAATTTATCAGGTAAGCATAAATTATGTTTTCTCTTGTTAAGTGTATCCAGTCCACGGATCATCCATTACTTATGGGATACCAATACCAAAGCTAAAGTACACGGATGACGGGAGGGACAGGCAGGCTCTTTATATGGAAGGAACCACTGCCTGAAGAAACTTTCTCCCAAAAACAGCCTCCGAAGAAGCAAAAGTGTCAAATTTGTAAAATTTGGAAAAAGTATGAAGAGAAGACCAAGTTGCAGCCTTGCAAATCTGTTCAACAGAAGCCTCATTCTTAAAGGCCCAAGTGGAAGCCACAGCTCTAGTAGAATGTGCTGTAATTCTTTCAGGAGGCTGCTGTCCAGCAGTCTCATAGGCTAACCGTATTATGCTACGAAGCCAAAAGGAGAGAGAGGTAGCCGAAGCTTTTTGACCTCTCCTCTGACCAGAATAAACGACAAACAGGGAAGACGTTTGTCGAAAATCCTTAGTTGCCTGTAGATAAAATTTCAGGGCACGGACTACATCTAGATTGTGTAGCAGACGTTCCTTTTTCGAAGAAGGATTAGGACACAAAGATGGAACCACAATCTCTTGATTGATATTCCTGTTAGTGACCACCTTAGGTAGGAACCCAGGTTTAGTACGCAGAACTACCTTGTCTGAATGAAAAATCAGATAAGGAGAATCACAATGTAAGGCAGATAACTCAGAGACTCTTCGAGCCGAGGAAATCACCATTAAAAACAGAACTTTCCAAGATAACAACTTGATATCAATGGAATGAAGGGGTTCAAACGGAACCCCCTGTAAAACATTAAGAACTAAGTTCAAACTCCATGGTGGAGCAACAGTTTTAAACACAGGCTTGATCCTAGCTAAAGCCTGACAAAAAGCTTGAACGTCCGGAACTTCTGACAGACGTTTGTGTAAAAGAATGGACAGAGCTGAAATCTGTCCCTTTAAGGAACTAGCGGATAAACCCTTTTCTAAACCTTTTGTAGAAAAGACAATATCCTCGGAATCCTAACCTTACTCCATGAGTAACTCTTGGATTCGCACCAATATAAGTATTTGCGCCATATCTTATGGTAAATCTTTCTGGTAACAGGCTTCCTAGCCTGTATTAAGGTATCAATAACTGACTCAGAAAAACCACGTTTTGATAAAATCAAGCGTTCAATTTCCAAGCAGTCAGCTTCAGAGAAATTAGATTTTGATGTTTGAAGGGACCCTGGATCAGAAGGTCCTGTTTCAGAGGTAGCGACCAAGGTGGACAGGATGACATGTCCACTAGATCTGCATACCAAGTCCTGCGTGGCCATGCAGGTGCTATTAGAATCACTGATGCTCTCTCCTGTTTGATTCTGGCAATCAATCGAGGAAGCATCGGGAAGGGTGGAAACACATAAGCCATCCCGAAGGTCCAAGGTGCTGTCAAAGCATCTATCAGAACCGCTCCCGGATCCCTGGATCTGGACCCGTAACGAGGAAGCTTGGCGTTCTGTCGAGACGCCATGAGATCTATCTCTGGTTTGCCCCAACGTCGAAGTATTTTGGCAAAGACCTCCGGATGAAGTTCCCACTCCCCCAAATGAAAAGTCTGACGACTTAAGAAATCCGCCTCCCAGTTCTCCACTCCCGGGATGTGGATTGCTGACAGGTGGCAAGAGTGAGACTATGCCCAGCGAATTATCTTTGATACTTCCATCATTGCTAGGGAGCTTCTTGTCCCTCCCTGATGGTTGATGTAAGCTACAGTCGTGATGTTGTCCGACTGAAACCTGATGAACCCCCGAGTTAACTGGGGCCAAGCCAGAAGGGCATTGAGAACTGCTCTCAATTCCAGAATGTTTATTGGTAGGAGACTCTCCTCCTGATTCCATTGTCCCTGAGCCTTCAGAGAATTCCAGACAGCGCCCCAACCTAGTAGGCTGGCGTCTGTTGTTACAATTGTCCAGTCCGGCCTGCTGAATGGCATCACCCTGGACAGATGTGGCCGAGAAAGCCACCATAGAAGAGAATTTCTGGTCTCTTGATCCAGATTCAGAGTAGGGGACAAGTCTGAGTAATCCCCATTCCACTGACTTAGCATGCACAATTGCAGCGGTCTGAGATGTAGGCGTGCAAAGGGTACTATGTCCATTGCTGCTACCATTAAGCCGATCACCTCCATGCATTGAGCTACTGACGGGTGTTGAATGGAATGAAGGACACGGCATGCATTTTGAAGCTTTGTTAACCTGTCTTCTGTCAGGTAAATCTTCATTTCTACAGAATCTATAAGAGTCCCCAAGAAGGGAACTCTTGTGAGTGGAAAGAGAGAACTCTTCTTTTCGTTCACCTTCCATCCATGCGACCTTAGAAATGCCAGTACTAACTCTGTATGAGACTTGGCAGTTTGAAAGCTTGAAGCTTGTATCAGAATGTCGTCTAGGTACGGAGCTACCGCAATTCCTCGCGGTCTTAGTACCGCCAGAAGAGCACCCAGAACCCTTGTGAAGATTCTCGGAGCCGTAGCCAATCCGAATGGAAGAGCTACAAACTGGTAATGCCTGTCTAGAAAGGCAAACCTTAGATACCGGTAATGATCTTTGTGAATCGGTATGTGAAGGTAAGCATCCTTTAAATCCACTGTGGTCATGTACTGACCCTTTTGGATCATGGGTAAAATTGTCCGAATAGTTTCCATTTTGAACGATGGAACTCTTAGGAATTTGTTTAGGATCTTTAAATCCAAGATTGGCCTGAAAGTTCCCTCTTTTTTGGGAACCACAAACAGATTTGAGTAAAACCCTTGTCCTTGTTCCGACCGCGGAACCGGATGGATCACTCCCATTAATAAAAGATCTTGTACGCAGCGTAGAAACGCCTCTTTCTTTATTTGGTTTGTTGACAACCTTGACAGATGAAATCTCCCTCTTGGGGGAGAGAATTTGAAGTCTAGAAGGTATCCCTGAGATATGATCTCTAACGCCCAGGGGTCCTGGACATCTCTTGCCCAAGCCTGGGCGAAGAGAGAAAGTCTGCCCCCCACTAGATCCGTTCCCGGATCGGGGGCCCTCGATTCATGCTGTCTTAGGGGCAGCAGCAGGTTTCCTGGCCTGCTTGCCCTTGTTCCAGGACTGGTTAGGTCTCCAGCCTTGTCTGTAGCGAGCAACAGCTCCTTCCTGTTTTGGTGCAGAAGAAGTTGATGCTGCTCCTGCTTTGAAATTACGAAAGGAACGAAAATTAGACTGTCTAGCCTTAGGTTTGGCTCTGTCTTGAGGCAGGGCATGGCCTTTACCTCCTGTAATGTCAGCGATAATTTCTTTCAACCCGGGCCCGAATAAGGTCTGCCCTTTGAAAGGTATATTAAGCAATTTAGATTTAGAAGTAACGTCAGCTGACCAGGATTTTAGCCACAGTGCTCTGCGTGCCTGAATGGCGAATCCGGAATTCTTAGCCGTAAGTTTAGTTAAATGTACTACGGCATCTGAAATAAATGAGTTAGCTAACTTAAGGGCTTTAAGCTTGTGTGTAATCTCATCTAATGGAGCTGATTCAAGTGTCTCTTCCAGAGACTCAAACCAAAATGCTGCTGCAGCCGTGACAGGCGCAATGCATGCAAGAGGTTGCAATATAAAACCTTGTTGAACAAACATTTTCTTAAGGTAACCCTCTAACTTTTTATCCATTGGATCTGAAAAGGCACAGCTATCCTCCACCGGGATAGTGGTACGCTTAGCTAAAGTAGAAACTGCTCCCTCCACCTTAGGGACCGTTTGCCATAAGTCCCGTGTGGTGGCGTCTATTGGAAACATCTTTCTAAATATCGGAGGGGGTGAGAACGGCACACCGGGTCTATCCCACTCCTTAGTAACAATTTCAGTAAGTCTCTTAAGTATAGGAAAAACGTCAGTACTCGCCGGTACCGCAAAATATTTATCCAACCTACACATTTTCTCTGGTATTGCAACTGTGTTACAATCATTCAGAGCCGCTAACACCTCCCCTAGTAATACACAGAGGTTTTCCAGCTTAAATTTAAAATTTGAAATATCTGAATCAAGTTTGTTTGGATCAGAACCGTCACCCGCAGAATGAAGCTCTCCGTCCTCATGTTCTGCAAATTGTGACGCAGTGTCTGACATGGCCCTAATATTATCAGCGCACTCTGTTCTCACCCCAGAGTGATCACGCTTACCTCTTAGTTCTGGTAATTTAGCCAAAACTTCAGTCATAACAGTAGCCATATCCTGTAATGTGATTTGTAATGGCCGCCCAGATGTACTCGGCGCTACAATATCACGCACCTCCTGAGCGGGAGATGCAGGTACTGACACGTGAGGCGAGTTAGTCGGCATAACTCTCCCCTCGTTGTTTGGTGAAATATGTTCAATTTGTACAGATTGACTTTTATTTAAAGTAGCATCAATACAGTTAGTACATAAATTTCTATTGGGCTCCACTTTGGCTTTAGCACATATAGCACAGATATCTTCCTCTGAATCAGACATGTTTAACACACTAGCAAATAAACTAGCAACTTGGAAATACTTTTCAAGTAATTTACTATAATATGAAAACGTACTGTGCCTATAAGAAGCACAGAAAAAGTTATGACAGTTGAAAATTAATAAACTGAAAAGTTATAGCATCAAATCTTTGTAAAAAACACAATTTTAGCAAAGGATTGCTCCCATTAGCAAAGGATAACTAACCCTGATAGCAGAAAAAAAAAAAAAAAAAAAAAAATACAGAAATAAACGTTTTTTTATCACAGTCAACTACAATCTCACAGCTCTGCTGTGAGTGATTACCTCACTCAAAACAAGTTTTGAAGACCCCTGAGTTCTGAACCGGATCATGCAGGGAAGACAATAAACTTCTGACTGAATTTTTTGATGCGTAGCAAAAGCACCTCTCCCCCTCACACATAACAGTGAGAGAGATCAGTAAACTGTCATAAATTAAATAAAACGACTGCCAAGTGGAAAAAACAGAATTTATGTTTACCTGATAAATTACTTTCTCCAACGGTGTGTCCGGTCCACGGCGTCATCCTTACTTGTGGGATATTCTCTTCCCCAACAGGAAATGGCAAAGAGCCCAGCAAAGCTGGTCACATGATCCCTCCTAGGCTCCGCCTACCCCAGTCATTCGACCGACGTTAAGGAGGAATATTTGCATAGGAGAAACCATATGTTACCGTGGTGACTGTAGTTAAAGAAAATAAATTATCAGACCTGATTAAAAAAACCAGGGCGGGCCGTGGACCGGACACACCGTTGGAGAAAGTAATTTATCAGGTAAACATAAATTCTGTTTTCTCCAACATTGGTGTGTCCGGTCCACGGCGTCATCCTTACTTGTGGGAACCAATACCAAAGCTTTAGGACACGGATGAAGGGAGGGAGCAAATCAGGTCACCTAAATGGAAGGCACCACGGCTTGCAAAACCTTTCTCCCAAAAATAGCCTCAGAAGAAGCAAAAGTATCAAATTTGTAAAATTTAGAAAAAGTGTGCAGTGAAGACCAAGTCGCTGCCTTACATATCTGATCAACAGAAGCCTCGTTCTTGAAGGCCCATGTGGAAGCCACAGCCCTAGTGGAGTGAGCTGTGATTCTTTCAGGAGGCTGCCGTCCGGCAGTCTCATAAGCCAATCGGATAATGCTTTTAATCCAGAAGGAGAGAGAGGTAGAAGTTGCTTTTTGACCTCTCCGTTTACCAGAATAAACAACAAACAAAGACAAAGTTTGTCTGAAATCCTTAGTAGCTGCTAAGTAAAATTTGAGAGCACGAACTACATCCAAGTTGTGCAACAAACGTTCCTTCTTTGAAACTGGATTAGGACACAAAGAAGGCACAACTATCTCCTGGTTAATGTTTTTGTTAGAAACAACTTTTGGAAGAAAACCAGGTTTAGTACGCAAAACCACCTTATCTGCATGGAACACCAGATAAGGAGAAGAACACTGCAGAGCAGATAATTCTGAAACTCTTCTAGCAGAAGAAATTGCAACCAAAAACAAAACTTTCCAAGATAATAACTTAATATCAACGGAATGTAAGGGTTCAAACGGAACCCCCTGAAGAACTGAAAGAACTAGGTTGAGACTCCAAGGAGGAGTCAAAATTTTGTAAACAGGCTTGATTCTAACCAGAGCCTGAACAAAGGCTAGAACATCTGGCACAGCTGCCAGCTTTTTGTGAAGTAACACAGACAAGGCAGAAATCTGTCCCATCAAGGAACTTGCAGATAATCCTTTTTCCAATCCTTCTCGAAGGAAGGATAGACTCTTAGGAATCTTAACCTTGTCCCAAGGGAATCCTGCAGATTCACACCAACAGATATACCAAATTATGTGGTAATTTTTCTGGTTACAGGCTTTCAGGCCTGAACAAGAGTATTAATAACAGAATCTGAGAACCCTCGCTTTGATAAGATCAAGCGTTCAATCTCCAAGCAGTCAGCTGGAGTGGGTCGAACGGACCTAGAACAAGAAGGTCTCGTCTCAAAGGTAGCTTCCATGGTGGAGCCGATGACATATTCACCAGATCTGCATACCAAGTCCTGCGTGGCCACGCAGGAGCTATCAAAATCACCGACGCCCTCTCATGATTGATCCTGGCTACCAGCCTGGGGATGAGAGGAAACGGCGGGAACACATAAGCTAGTTTGAAGGTCCAAGGTGCTACTAGTGCATCCACTAGAGCCGCCTTGGGATCCCTGGATCTGTACCCGTAGTAAGGAACTCTGAAGTTCTGACGAGAGGCCATCAGATCCATGTCTGGAATGCCCCACGGTTGAGTGACTTGGGCAAAGATTTCCGGATGGAGTTCCCACTCCCCCGGATGCAATGTCTGACGACTCAGAAAATCCGCTTCCCAATTTTCCACTCCTGGGATGTGGATAGCAGACAGGTGGCAGGAGTGAGACTCCGCCCATAGAATGATTTTGGTCACTTCTTCCATCGCTAGGGAACTCCTTGTTCCCCCCTGATGGTTGATGTATGAACTTGGCCCTCGCTAGCTGAGGCCAAGCTTTGAGAGCATTGAATATCGCTCTCAGTTCCAGAATATTTATCGGTAGAAGAGATTCTACCCGAGACCAAAGACCCTGAGCTTTCAGGGATCCCCAGACCGCGCCCCAGCCCATCAGACTGGCGTCGGTCGTGACAATGACCCACTCTGGTCTGCGGAAGGTCATCCCTTGTGACAGGTTGTCCAGGGACAGCCACCAACGGAATGAGTCTCTGGTCCTCTGATTTACTTGTATCTTCGGAGACAAGTCTGAATAGTCCCCATTCCACTGACTGAGCATGAACAGTTGTAATGGTCTTAGATGAATGCGCACAAAAGGAACTATGTCCATTGCCGCTACCATCAAACCTATCACTTCCATGCACTGCGCTATGGAAGGAAGAGGAACGGAATGAAGTATCCGACAAGAGTCTAGAAGTTTTGTTTTTCTGGCTTCTGTCAGAAAAATCCTCATTTCTAAGGAGTCTATTATAGTTCCCAAGAAGGGAACCCTCGTTGACGGAGATAGAGAACTCTTTTCCACGTTCACTTTCCATCCGTGAGATCTGAGAAAGGCCAGGACAATGTCCGTGTGAGCCTTTACTTGAGGAAGGGACGACGCTCGAATCAGAATGTCGTCCAAGTAAGGTACTACAGCAATGCCCCTTGGTCTTAGCACCGCCAGAAGGGACCCTAGTACCTATGAGAAAATCCTAGGAGCAGTGGCTAATCCGAAAGAAAACGCCACGAACTGGAAATGCTTGTCCAGGAATGCAAACCTTAGGAACCGATGATGTTCCTTGTGGATAGGAATATGTAGATACGCATCCTTGAAATCCACCTTGGTCATGAATTGACCTTCCTGGATGGAAGGAAGAAGTGTTCGAATGGTTTCCATCTTGAACGATGGAACCTTGAGAAACTTGTTCAAGATCTTGAGATCTAAGATTGGTCTGAACGTTCCCTCTTTTTTGGGAACTATGAACAGATTGGAGTAGAACCCCATCCCTTGTTCTCCTAATGGAACAGGATGAATCACTCCCATTTTTAGCAGGTCTTCTACCCAATGTAAGAATGCCTGTCTTCTTATGTGGTCTGAAGACAACTGAGACCTGTGGAACCTCCCCCTTGGAGGAAGCCCCTTGAACTCCAGAGAATAACCTTGGGAGACTATTTCTAGCGCCCAAGGATCCAGAACATCTCTTGCCCAAGCCTGAGCGAAGAGAGAGAGTCTGCCCCCCACCAGATCCGGTCCCGGATCGGGGGCCCGCATTTCATGCTGTCTTGGTAGCAGTGGCAGGTTTCCTGGCCTGCTTTCCTTTGTTCCAGCCTTGCATAGGTCTCCAGGCTGGATTGGCTTGAGAAGTATTACCTTCCTGCTTAGAGGACGTAGCCCTTGGGGCTGATCCGTTTCTGCGAAAGGGACGAAACTTAGGTTTATTTTTGGTCTTGAAAAGACCTATCCTGAGGAAGGGCGTGGCCCTTGCCCCCAGTGATATCAGAGATAATCTCTTTCAAGTCAGGGCCAAAGAGTGTTTTCCCCTTGAAAGGAATGTCAAGCAATTTGTTCTTGGAAGACGCATCCGCTGCCCAAGATTTTAACCAAAGCGCTCTGCGCCACAATAGCAAACCCAGAATTTTTTCGCCGCTAACCTAGCCAATTGCAAGGTGGCGTCTAGGGTGAAAGAATTAGCCAATTTAAGAGCACGAATTCTGTCCATAATCTCCTCATAAGAAGAAGAATTACTAATAATCGCCTCTCCTAGCTCATCAAACTAGAAACACGCGGCTGCAGTGACAGGGACAATGCATGCAATTGGTTGTAGAAGGGAACCTTGCTGAACAAACATCTTTAGCAGACCTTCTAATTTTTTATCCATAGGATCTTGGAAAGCACAACTATCTTCTATGGGTATAGTGGCGCGCTTGTGTAGAGTAGAAACCGCCCCCTCGACCTTGGGGACTGTCTGCCATCAGTCCTTTCTGGGGTCGACTATAGGAAAACAATTTTATAAATATGGGGGGAGGTACTAAAGGTATACCGGGCCTGTCCCATTCTTTACTAACAATGTACGCCACCCGCTTGGATATAGGAAAAGCTTCGGGGGGCCCCGGGGCCTCTAAGAACTTTTCCATTTTACATAGTGGTTCTGGAATGACCAGATAATCACAATCATCCAAATCGGATAACACCTCCTTAAGCAGAGCGCGGAGATGTTCCAACTTAAATTTAAAAGTAATCACATCAGGTTCAGCTTGTTGAGAAATGTTTCCTGAATCTGAAATTTCTCCCTCAGACAAAACCTCCCTGGCCCCCTCAGACTGGTGTAGGGGCCCTTCAGAAACCATATCATCAGCGTTCTCATGCTCTACAGAATTTTCTAAAACAGAGCAGTCGCGCTTTCGCTGATAAGTGGGCATATTGGCTAAAATGTTTTTGATAGAATTATCCATTACAGCCGTTAAATGTTGCATAGTAAGGAGTATTGGCGCACTAGATGTACTAGGGGCCTCCTGTATGGGCAAGACTGGTGTAGACGAAGGAGGGGATGATGCAGTACCATGCTTACTCCCCTCACTTGAGGAATCATCTTGGGCATCATTTTTACTAAAAAATTTATTTTTTTTTATGACATAAAATACATATAGTTAAATGAGAAGGAACCTTGGTTTCCCCACAGTCAGAACACAATCTATCTGGTAGTTCAGACATGTTAAACAGGCATAAACTTGATAACAAAGTACAAAAAACGTTTTAAAATAAAACCGTTACTGTCACTTTAAATTTTAAACTAAACACACTTTATTACTGCAATTGCGAAAAAGTATGAAGGAATTGTTCAAAATTCACCAAAATTTCACCACAGTGTCTTAAAGCCTTAAAAGTATTGCACACCAAATTTGGAAGCTTTAACCCTTAAAATAACGGAACCGGAGCCGTTTTTATATTTAACCCCTTTACAGTCCCTGGAATCTGCTTTGCTGAGACCCAACCAAGCCCAAAGGGGAATACGATACCAAATGATGCCTTCAGAAAGACTTTTCTATGTATCAGAGCTCCACACACATGCAGCTGCATGCCATGCTGTCCTCAAAAACAAGTGCGCCATACCGGCGCGAAAATGAGGCTCTGACTATGATTAGGGAAAGCCCCTAAAGAATAAGGTGTCTAAAACAGTGCCTGCCGATATAATCATATCAAAATACCCAGAATAAATGATTCCTCAAGGCTAAATATGTGTTAATAATGAATCGATTTAGCCCAGAAAAAGTCTACAGTCTTAATAAGCCCTTGTGAAGCCCTTATTTACTATCTTAATAAACATGGCTTACCGGATCCCATAGGGAAAATGACAGCTTCCAGCATTACATCGTCTTGTTAGAATGTGTCATACCTCAAGCAGTAAGAGACTGCACACTGTTCCCCCAACTGAAGTTAATTGCTCTCAACAGTCCTGTGTGGAACAGCCATGGATTTTAGTTACGGTGCTAAAATCATTTTCCTCATACAAACAGAAATCTTCATCTCTTTTCTGTTTCTGAGTAAATAGTACATACCAGCACTATTTTAAAATAACAAACTCTTGATTGAATAATAAAAACTACAGTTAAACACTAAAAAACTCTAAGCCATCTCCGTGGAGATGTTGCCTGTACAACGGCAAAGAGAATGACTGGGGTAGGCGGAGCCTAGGAGGGATCATGTGACCAGCTTTGCTGGGCTCTTTGCCATTTCCTGTTGGGGAAGAGAATATCCCACAAGTAAGGATGACGCCGTGGACCGGACACACCTATGTTGGAGAAAAATAGTGCCCAAAACATTTTTTCACCCAGTACCTCAGAAAATTAAACGATTTTACATGCCAGCAAAAAACGTTTAACATTAATAAATTGAGTGTTATTAAAAAGCCTGTTGCTAGTCCCTGCAAATTAGGCTAAAGTCTTATGCATACAGTATAATTCCAGTGAAGTGCCATTCCCCAGAATACTGAAGTGTAAAATATACATACATGACAGCCTGATACCAGTTGCTGCTACTGCATTTAAGGCTGAGTTTACATTATATCGGTATGGCAGAATTTTCTCATCAATTCCATTGTCAGAAAATAATAAGCTGCTACATACCTCTTTGCAGATTAATCTGCCCGCTGTCCCCTGATCTGAAGTTTACCTCTCCTCAGATGGCCGAGAAACAGCAATATGATCTTAACTACTCCGGCTAAAATCATAGAAAAACTCAGGTAGATTCTTCTTCAAATTCTACCAGAGAAGGAATAACACACTCCGGTGCTATTATAAAATAACAAACTTTTGATTGAAGGTATGAAACTAAGTATAATCACCACAGTCCTCTCACACATCCTATCTATTCGTTGGGTGCAAGAGAATGACTGGTAATGGCAGTTAGGGGAGGAGCTATATAGCAGCTCTGCTGGGTGAATCCTCTTGCACTTCCTGTTGGGGAGGAGTTAATATCCCATAAGTAATGGATGATCCGTGGACTGGATACACTTAACAAGAGAAATGTAGGTCATCTGATAAAAAAAAACAATGGGTACAATTCCATCTCTCCATTCTATGCTAATAATAAAGTAGGAATGATAATAATAAATTGAAGTAGAGAGAATTAATGTTTTCCCTCTAGGGGTATAAGGCAGCATGTCTGGATTGTATGCATTTGTATGAGGGAGGGCGGCAATGAAAAATAAGTATGTATAAGTGGCATCTCACACCATGACCAGATGATGCGAGATATAAGCTATGGGCTATATGAAATGGAACTTCATTTTTTATTTTTTGTAATATTAAATGGAAAGTGATCCCCACACCTATAGGGAAAATATTTTATATCATTCTATGCTAGTAATTTTGAGATGTTGGGGAGTAAGCTGTTGGGGGAAAAGGGAATGCAGTGGGCAAGAGCCGCTCTAGTTGAAGTGGGGAGGGTAGTGGGGGGCGGAGCCTTATAGGGAGGGCATGCCAAATAGATGTATAGGTAGACTTTAAGGAAGCGCTCTACTATATCTAATACTAGTGTGGAGGGACATAGCCAATTCAATCTATGTAGAAAAATTCCATGTGGAGGACATGACTGAATATACCTGCTAGTGTAACTTAGCTGAGTTAAATACTAATACCTTCAGAGGATCAAGGACTTACTTTAAGCATACTTTACTATAAGTATTAGTCCCATACTCATCTACAGGCCTATGGTTTCCAACTTCTCTGGCGGCCATATTCTTGAGAATCTATACATTACTGCTGATTTTAGCATGTCTATTAATAAATGACAATATACATTGACACAAATGAACAATATGTTATAAGATTACAGCCATACTATTGTGAATTGAACATATAAAATGACACATATGTCCCTGAGTCACATAGTATCTGGGATGCTATGTAGAATCTTCATTAGCTAGCTGAAAGTCTGCAGACTTACCACATTCAAAATATGATATTCATAGGTTAGAGAGCAATGGTGAGATGTACACGACCCTTATAATAATGCAAATACAATCTTAGAGGTATCTTTTGGTCTATACATAAAAAGAGCTTTAACTGTCTATAATATAAACTATTATTATGCAAGGGACTAAACTTAATGTTAAAGTTGGTAGCTAAGGAAGTGAGCAATTAAAAAACTGATAGTGTACCATGGGAATGTGGGGATAGAATATAACAGGAGCCCTCTATATGTCACATTAACCTGGAAATGAACTCCATTAATTGTAAAACCTTATCTTAACATTAGGACCTATAAACAAGCAATATATAATTTCCTATTGACAAGCCTGCAGTACAAATCTGTGTGTAGCACATTCAACATAAATAAAGTAGGATCTGTACTAACTACCATAGCCGGGTAGGAGGTTAGGAAGGGGCGGGCCACGGGGCTATTTATTTTTATAGATTATACATACTCCACAGTGACCCTGCATATGAGAAAAAATTAAATAACATAATGTGCAGGGTAAGAAGCCCTGTATCTAGGAAGATTAGGATGGGTGGGTTAAATGAGTTCAGCTGAAAGTTTGCTTTCTAGAGGACTCAGTGTTTCTAGAGTGAATGACAAAGCTAATTCTATAGCTAAATACTTAAGCATACCCCATATAACCTTGTTATGTAAGAAATAGTATTGCATCTTATAATATTTACAGAATGTATCTAGCAGAAAAATGCTTACAGATGACTGTAGCATAACATATATCTGAAATTAAGGTAGATGGTAATTAATGTTACCCTGAGGTATCTCTAGCTAAGTACAATATAGAATGTGAGCAAACCTGCAGGGATCGTCTCTTGTTGACTGGACTTGCAGGGAAATACTCCAGGCGTGCTATTTGTTGCCCTATCAAGCAGACTTAAGAGACTATGAATGATGGCTGTAGTATGCTGTATGCGTTAAGGGAGGGGTGTAATGTGGACAGTGTCTACTAGTCTCACTAAAACTTACATTGCTAATAAGCTATATGCGTTAGTCAAAAGAGCTTTAGACATCATAGTACATGTAGCTAATACATATGGAATAGTTTATACATCCATGTCCCTCAGATCAACTGCACTAACACATATATTTTAAAGCCTTGGCAAACAAACATTGTTAATCAGAGGGAGTAAAATAGAATGTTTTTGGAGAGTGATCAATCTTCCTACATATAGTGTGAACACAAGAACAGAATAGAATTAATAGAGCTGCAGTGGGGGGACCAGGCTCATAAACACAATGAAGTCACATGCTGGGATCCGTATTCTTATAGTGATAGCTTAGTGACTCTGGACTCTGCTACCCACAGAACCCAGTTACCATTAAACAGTCAGATCCAACAGTCATGAACTTAAAAAAAAACAGTGTCATCTTTAGAAACCCATATGTAGGGGTAATAATAGCAGTCTAATTGTAGATTTAGCAGAGGAGAGACTCAAATACACTGGGAAATTGTCTCTCGCACATGTCAGCGATCCCCGCTGCTTTAACCCACTCCCACTGCATTAGGGACATCTACAGGCAATAAGGACCACCATGGAGAAAGCCGCAACAACAGGGCTCTACAGACAGCGCCTAAAGCTGGTGTATAGATGGTTCCCAGCCGGAACGTGGCGTTCACAGTGTGCAAAAGCAGCCTGGTATCTCTAAAGAGTCCTCCGTAACCCAGGGAGACAGAGAGATTTACATGGAGCGGGAGCTGTGTGTAACGGTGTGACGCTCAGAGTCTGCAAACCAAAACCGGCTTGTGCCTGAAATCTTCCAGCGACCGGCCGCATCGCTAGGAAGCTAGGAGTCAGACCCCTAGTGTCCACTTTTGAAATTGAGTGTGCCCCCGGCACCGCAAAGCGTACAGTGTATACTGTTACCATGTCTGGGATTATCACACTACCCTGCCGTTGGTCCATCCCAGCTAGCTTCACCGGCTCAGCGTCAGGGGCTCTAGCTTGCTCCATCTCTGCGTAGGAGCCAGAAAGGGCTTGAGTGGGGACACCGGCAACCTCTTCTCCAGGTATATCGCTGTGCTCGCCCCTCAATGTGCCCACGAGGGAACAAAAATGCTTGTCCATCTTGTTTGCCATCAGATGTAAAAGATCAATAAGCTCCATTGTAAGTTAGTTACTTTTCTTCTTATGAATACTCTGGCCAATAGAATGGTACTTCCTCCACCACAGGGATATAAACGTCCAGTCAATAAAATATAAGCCTTGCAGAGTTTCTGGATGTGCTGAATTAGTTTAAGTCTAGGAGTGCCAAATAGGCCTCAGCACGCAGCGTTATTATGAGGAGATCCCTGGAGATATTCAAGCCAGAAAAGGAAAGTTACTGGTTCCACTGACCCCTCTGGCTACCATTCTTAAAATACGTGTCCTTTAAGAAAGGTAATACAGCATTTTAATCGTTAAATGCCTTGGTTGTATCTGGAGCTCAAGGTATCCACGTCCACTAGCCTCGGTTGTTAGCTCCGCCCCCATATATATTTTTTTAATTTTGTAATACGAGTGCAACCCGACTAGAGCAAAAAAGCTTAATTCTAGCGGGATCGTTAAAACGCAATATACCGTGCCACTTGTAATCTAGCACAAAATATTTAATTGTGTATAGTAAAAACTTCTTCAAAATACTTTTATTATTGATTTTTCTTCAAGTCTGAAAATGAGGGGTCTTTTAGTTCTGATGATTAGAATGCGTACTGCAGAGTTGACAAGCATAACCCTGCTACATCTGTCCCTAACTGACTGCAGCAGAACTGTTAAGATAACAAATTGCAAAACAATGGAGTGTTTACTCACATAGTGATTGAGGGCAAGCTGTGTTTATTCCAATAACAACACTGCTACACATATGCCCCTAACAGGCTGCAGCAAAGGTGATGAGATAAACTGCAAAGCAATAGAGAGTTTGACACATAATAAATGTTGCTAGCTGTGCCTTCTCCAGTAACAACTCTAAAATTGACTTCTTCAAAGTGGTGGGTGGAGTTTGGCTATTGAAAAACAAATGAAGCAAACAAGGTCTTAAAGCATTCTAAAGAATTCACACTCAAACTGTATGTTAAAAGGACATGAAATCCAATTTTTTTCTGTCATGTTTTAGGTAGAGCAAAAAAAAAAAAAAAGACTTTATTTTCTTAGTATCCATTGTTGAAAAGCAGGTAGGTAGGCTCAAGAGCTAGCACATTTCTGAAGCACTTTATGGCTGCAGTTTAGCAATTTTTAACAATCATACATTGCACCAGTGCTGCCATCTAGTGTTCAAAATTGTATAACTGTTATGATGCAGAGCTACAGACATTTGCATGATCCTGAGCCTACGCACCTGATTAAAAAAAAAGTAAAGTAAATTTGATAACGGAAATAAAAAAAAGTGTTTTTAAATATTTTTCTTTTTATTGCATACTCTGTAAGAAATCATGGAAAAATGGGGGGGGGGGGGGTTTAAGTTTCTTTAATTCAGCATAAGAGAACATTTGTGTGATTACAATGTATTTATTGTGCATTAAAAAGAGAACTAAACTTCCTATAGCGGCCAAAAAGATACCCATCACTGTGTTACACAATTTGTATGCTTCAGACTGCAAGCTGCCTTTGATCATATATTTTGCTATAGTAACTGACTCCCTCCATGGTGTGCTTAACCAGAAAAAGGGAATATATATATATATATATATATATAGTAAATATTTGTAAGAATGAAGGGAGAGTATTCTTACCAAATCTATATCCCTAATATATTTCTGGATTGCCAATAAAGTACCTTCCAAAGAAAAAAAACATAACGGCTAAAATTTCTATCCTTTATTAAAAGGTGGGGTGCAGACCCTCAAATTTAAAATGGAACTAAATTTGCAAAAAAGGGAGCCTGATCTTGTATTTAAAGATCCGTGTAGCGAGGGATTTTAGCATTCAATATGTGGTTTGTAAAAATTATTTTGCTATTCTAGAGTGTCATCTGGAAGTATGGAGAGCCCACTCAGAGAAATGATTTGCCAAAACAACAGATATTGCAGTAATCAGCACATAGTTTATTATTAACAAAACAAGAGAAACATATATTTGCTACTTCAATACTGCCTAAATGAAAAGGGATCCCTTCAAGATTGCATGATAGTAATAACATATCTCTAAGCACTAAAGTCAACATACATAAGAAACACAATATTAATACAGGTGGCCCTCGTTTAACAACGGTTCAATTTACACCGTTTCAGAATAACAACCTTTTTTTCCAGTCATGTGACTACTATTGAAAAGCATTGAGAAGCAGTGCATTTATTAAAATAGCCAGTAGGTGGAGCTGTCCGCTTGTGTTGCAGCAAAGCCAAGCAAGCTGAAATTAATCAGTTTAACCAGACCTGAGCTATCAAGCAGATTTCAAAGGAACAAGATCTTCCTGTCTATAAATCAGTCCAGATTGGAATGCATAGAAATAACTGTTTGCTGACAAATGCAAGTGAAGTCTGTGTTGTGTGATTATTTTATTAGGTTTATAATGCTGTTTAGCAAATGTTTTTGTTCATTTAACTTAGTTTAATTATATATTCTGTGTTGTGTGATTATTTTATTAGGTTTATAATGCTGTTTAGCATTTAAAGTCTTAATTTCAAAGCTTTAAAAATAATGTATTAGGTGTTACTTATGACAATTTTGAGAGGGGCCTGGAACCTATCTCCCTCACTTCCCATTGACTTACATTATAAACTGGGTTTCAATTTACAACGGTTTCGATTTACAACCATTCCTTCTGGAACCTAACCCCGGCGTAAACTGAGGGCTACCTGTACATGTTGCTCAAATGATACATATATGTCTCAAAAGATGTATCAAAACTTAACCAGTGCTGACAGATTATTTCATAAAATCAAGGCAAGTAATAATACACACATACATACGAGGTGAAAACGTCCTCTATATTAATATGTGTGAAACAAATTCAGATCCTTATATTATTGCTCTTATTGGCAGTGTTACACCAACGATTATACAGCTTCATAGGTGTAGAAGAGAGTTACAGCAGTTAGTGATTCAATCGTTCCTAAAGAAGCAAGGTAACAAGTTCTCTTGAAAAGACAAACAATGGTGCTGTGTTGCAAATAATTTTACCTCCTGGCTAGTGGTAGCATGTGAATGGTAAAAAGATGTCATAGATCCTCCAAGTTGTATTCAGAAATCTGCTGTGTGTCTCCTTTAAAGACCTTCACTTTTCAGCTGATGTCTTTCAGTTGCAAACTTCTGTTCACTACGGCTCACCAGCTCTTTGAAAGAAGTGCAATCACTTAGACCGGTTGCAATTCCTGCTAGGTGCTGTCGATACTTAAAGCCATATCGCAAGGGAGACAAAGAGCAATGATATAAGGATCTGAATTCGTTTCACACACATTAAAGGGCCACTGTAAGTAAATATTTTCTATGCCTGTTACTAACTAACTACCCCAAATACGCTTTTTATCAATAGCATTTCATCAACATATCTCTACCGTATATCAGAAATCTTGTCTGCAAATTTAATTGTTTTCCAAACCCACTCCGTGGGTATCCTTTGCTCTGTACCAATCCGTTTACAATACCTAGGTTTCAAAATGGCGCTTTAAACACAAAGTTATTGGTTTAAGTATTTTGAACATGCAGTGCTGAAAATAGTGGGCAGGATAACGTGACATCATCGGCGAATAAAATATATAACTTTTAGAACGTTATGAAACTTCGTTTTGGAGAAAATATAGGTCAGTAGGTTTTAATTAATGTTTATTAACTTTAATATGTTAGTTGTTTAGCTTAAAAATTATAACAGAAAGTAATCCTTTAATATAGAGGACGTTTTCACCTCGTATGTATGTGTGTATTATTACTTGCCTTGATTTTATGAAGTAGTCTGTCAATGCTGGTTAAGTATTGATACATCTTTTGAGATATATATGTATCATATGAGCAACATGTATCAATATTAGAGAAATTAGAGATATGTTATTATCATCATGGCATCTTGAAGGGATCCCTTTTCATTTAGGCAGTATTGAAGTAGCAAATATGTTTCTCTTGTTTTGTTACTAATAAACTATGTGCTGATTACTGCAATATCTGTTGTTTTGGAAAATCATTTCTCTGAGTGGGCTCTCCATACTTCCAGATGACACTCTAGAATAGCAAAATAATTTTTACAAACCACATATTGAGTGCTAAAATCCCTCGCTACATGGATCATTAAATACAAGACCAGGCTCCCTTTTAGCAAATTTAGTTCATATATATATATATACACACACACACACTGTATATATACACATACACACAACAAAATTGTGGACTGCACTCACTGGATTTAGATTAAAGTTAATTTATTCAATGGGGACGTTTTCAAGGTTCGCATACCCCTTCCTCAGACCAAACAAAACAGTGCTCAATACAATCTGTGCAAACTTAAAGGGACAGTATACACTCATTTTCATATAACTGCATGTAATAGACACTACTATAAAGAATAAGATGCACAGATACTGATATAAAAATCCAGTATAAAACGGTTTAAAAACGTACTTAGAAGCTTTCAGATTAGCTCTGTTGAAAAGGTAGTTGGAAAGCCCACTGCAAGTGGGAAATATCAGACAGACACTCCCCCCTCCCCCTTCTTTTGCATATGAAAAGACCCTTTACACAAACAGGAGCAAGCTGGAGAAGGTAGCTGACGGTATTCAAATAAAACTTTAGGGCTTGGTTAGGAGTCTGAAAATCAGAGCAATGTTATTTAAAAATAAGCAAAACTATACATTTAAAAAAAAAAAAAAAAAAAAAAAAAAAAACACTTTATGGGCTTTATAAATAGATCATCTACAAAACATTTATGCAAAGAAAAAATGAGTGTATAATGGCCCTTTAAATACACTAAGCCCCTCCCCCAACATACCTTCAAAAAATTGCGCCAAAAAGCAATAACCATGGCAACCTAACAAAAATTGCCAGGTAGCCATAGTAACACCACCTAAGCATTTACACGTGTGGTGTATACTGGTAATAATTGTGACTAAACAAAAAACATCTAATATCCAACTTATAAACAGTGTATACCTAACACCTTAAAAAAAATCATGTAAAAATAAAACCAGACATAATGCCCGTTGGACATTAAATGTTAAATAAAGAACAGCCAAACAGTCATAATTCAGAGCAGCAATCCATAATATTAAGAGTTAAATAGAGGGAGAAGCAGTGTATAACAGCACTAAATATTTCCTGGGATACTGTATGTAAACCTGTATAATATCTATCGATATCACTAGTAGTGTAACATATATCGCAAAAACAGTTAGTCCTAGCGTTAATAAATATCCTGTCAGCAGTCGATATGTCAAATCACCTGAAATGTGAGCCTAACTGTCCTGTTGTGGGGGAATACATATTTGGATTAATGATTGTGAGCGCTCACCTCAAAATGCACCAGGGATATTCACCAAGATCCACACATAAGGATATTATCTTAGTCTACCCTGGTCCATGTGATAAACTGCCTCAGAAGCTGTAGCGTATGCGTACACGTATCAGGCACGCCCCCAAGAGAGACTCCACATGGCTAATAGCATAAGCATCTGAACATATTGACAGCTTGCGTATATGTGTCCGGCCAATCCTAGTGTGTCTAATCCTAATACTCAATACTGGCTATAGGAGAAATGCACAGGTCAAATTCAGACAAAAAAAAAGTAGCATACGGGTCACCGCAGCCTAATAGATAAAGATGTTATAGAATGAAGATTTGTATGTCAGTAGAGTGCTGGTGCTAGATGCGGGTAAATTAACAGTATACAGTTAAGGATATCTATATACTACATATTGTCTTACATCATAGTTTCTTATACGTATCCCATAATGTTGTATATGTACTGGGTCTGGTATGCGTCAAATACATCAAAGTGGGGCATCATCAGATAACTCACATATTCTAAACCTTTGTATATCTTAATTATAATCAATCTAATATAGTGAACAAGACATTGGATATAGTGGGTATAGCGACATTATCCCAGCAGGATACAATAAACAGTGCATGGTATAATCCTGTGTGGAAAACCTATTATGGAAGGTTGAGGGTCTGATCTCATTTGTATGATCACCCAGATTTAGGCCAGTATCACCGATCACTCTCCGTGATATGAAACCTATACATGGATAACCAGCCTTTTGGAATCTCAATGCACTAATGGGGGGACATCAGGTTGATCCTGACTCATAACCATGGAAGGAAGCTCTGCAGTAATAAGGACCGACATTTGTGGATGGGTACACTAGCTCGACCTGGATTGGAGCACTTGGATCCTATAAGCCAACAGCTGACAACTACTCAGACACTCTACCCCTGATTGGTGTATATGTGGATATTATGTCACTTTTTGTCACCTTGATTGCCACTTGTAAACTACCTGACTAATGATTGTTCGGATGAGGTCACGTATTTTGGCTAGGATCTAAGCCATACACAAGGTATTACTGCTATCTATTCTCTGTGCATATATTTTATTGGTTATATGAATTATGACCTTGAGTGTTAGCCTACCACTATAATATGCTGAGGGTAAAATTCACTATATAGAATTAGTCAGAACATGAGGGTGAGCTATCTGTAGTTTCGATGTTTGATTGTCCCACTAATAGGAACTCAGGGCATCATTTAGTGACAGCTATAGGTTGTGTAGTGCATGGGTACACTTGATTGACATTTGTAAAAGGTCTGATCAATAATTATTACAAATGAGATCAGACCCTCAACCTTCCATTATAGGTTTTCAACACAGGATTATACCCTGCACTGTTTATTGTATCCTACTGGGATGATGTTGCTATACCCACTATATCCAAAGACAGGTAGATCTAAACAGAAGGCACTACTGCTTGAAGAACCTTTCTCCCAAAAGAGCCTCAGCCAAGGCAAAAGTATCAAATTTATAAAATTTGGAAAAAGTATGCAAAGCCAAACTTTACCTCTTCCTTGCACTGAAGGCAAAGAGAATGACTGGGGATTGTGAGGAGGTGAGTGATACTTAACAGCTTTGCTTTGGTGCTCTTTGCCTCCTCCTGCTGGCGAGGAGTGATATTCCCAACAGTAATTGAGGATGCCGTGGACTCACCATATCTTAGGAAAGAAATAAGAATTTATTGCATACAGTGACGTTTCAGGATCAAATCATCCTCTTCATCGGGTTTGATCCCCGAAATGTCACTGTACACAATAAATTCTTATTTATTTTGAAAGTCCAGCGAATGTGGATCTCTATCTTTTATGTGAATACGATTATTCCTGACACCCTAGCATCAACTTTGGTGAGATGAGAGTGCAAATCCCCTTGAAAACACACACACACATATATATATATTATATATATATACACACACACACACACACATATATACATACATACACACATATACACACACAATGCATATTTAAACCTTTTATATTAAATTAGTGGTGTTATGTCCCTTTAGCATTCCCACAGAAGTATTAGAATCATTAAACAAAAGGATACCAGACACACTGTAATCTTATGAACTTCTGGCAAATAGCAAAGTAGGTTTAGTTATCAACAGGAAATCAAATTTCTGCTTATGCATTTGCCAAATATGAAAACAAACTGAGCGCTTGCAGAATGTTGTAAAACATGTGTGCTAAAAACAGAATTTATGCTTACCTGATAAATTACTTTCTCCAACGGTGTGTCCGGTCCACGGCGTCATCCTTACTTGTGGGATATTCTCTTCCCCAACAGGAAATGGCAAAGAGTCCCAGCAAAGCTGGTCACATGATCCCTCCTAGGCTCCGCCCACCCCAGTCATTCGACCGACGGACAGGAGGAAATATATATAGGAGAAACCATATGATACCGTGGTGACTGTAGTTAGAGAAAATAATTCATCAGACCTGATTAAAAAACCAGGGCGGGCCGTGGACCGGACACACCGTTGGAGAAAGTAATTTATCAGGTAAGCATAAATTCTGTTTTCTCCAACATTGGTGTGTCCGGTCCACGGCGTCATCCTTACTTGTGGGAACCAATACCAAAGCTTTAGGACACGGATGAAGGGAGGGAGCAAATCAGGTCACCTAAACGGAAGGAACCACGGCTTGCAAAACCTTTCTCCCAAAAATAGCCTCCGAAGAAGCAAAAGTATCAAATTTGTAAAATTTGGCAAAAGTGTGCAGTGAAGACCAAGTCGCTGCCTTACATATCTGGTCAACAGAAGCCTCGTTCTTGAAGGCCCATGTGGAAGCCACAGCCCTAGTGGAGTGAGCTGTGATTCTTTCGGGAGGCTGCCGTCCGGCAGTCTCATAAGCCAATCGGATAATGCTTTTAAGCCAAAAGGAAAGAGAGATAGAAGTTGCTTTTTGACCTCTTCTTTTACCAGAATAAACAACAAACAAGGAAGATGTTTGTCTGAAATCTTTAGTAGCCTCTAAATAGAATTTTAGAGCACGGACTACGTCCAAATTGTGTAACAAACGTTCCTTCTTTGAAACTGGATTCGGACACAAAGAAGGTACAACTATCTCCTGGTTAATATTTTTGTTAGAAACAACTTTCGGAAGAAAACCAGGCTTAGTACGCAAAACCACCTTATCTGCATGGAACACCAGATAGGGCGGAGAACACTGCAGAGCAGATAACTCTGAAACTCTTCTAGCAGAAGAAATTGCAACTAAAAACAAAACTTTCCAAGATAGTAACTTAATATCTATGGAATGTAAAGGTTCAAACGGAACCCCTTGAAGAACTGAAAGAACTAGATTTAGACTCCAGGGAGGAGTCAAAGGTCTGTAAACAGGCTTGATCCTAACCAGAGCCTGAACAAATGCTTGAACATCTGGCACGGCTGCCAGTCTTTTGTGAAGTAAAACAGATAAAGCAGAGATCTGTCCCTTTAGAGAACTTGCAGATAATCCTTTCTCCAAACCTTCTTGTAGAAAGGATAGAATATTAGGAATTTTTATCTTGTTCCATGGGAATCCTTTGGAGTCCCACCAACAGATATATTTTTTCCATATTTTATGGTAAATTTTTCTAGTTACAGGCTTTCTAGCCTGAATCAGAGTATCTATTACAGAATCTGAAAACCCACGCTTTGATAAAATCAAGCGTTCAATCTCCAAGCCGTCAGTTGGAGGGAAACCAGATTCGGATGTTCGAATGGACCCTGAACAAGAAGGTCCTGTCTCAAAAGGTAGCTTCCATGGTGGAGCCGATGACATATTCACCAGGTCTGCATACCAAGTCCTGCGTGGCCACCAAGATCAAGATCACCGAGGCCCTCTCCTGATTGATCCTGGCTACCAGCCTGGGAATGAGAGGAAACGGTGGGAATACATAAGCTAGGTTGAAGGTCCAAGGTGCTACTAGTGCATCTACTAGAGTCGCCTTGGGATCCCTGGATCTGGACCCATAGCAAGGAACCTTGAAATTCTGACGAGACGCCATCAGATCCATGTCTGGAATGCCCCATAATTGAGTTATTTGGGCAAAGATTTCCGGATGGAGTTCCCACTCCCCCGGATGGAATGTCTGACGACTCAGAAAATCCGCTTCCCAATTTTCCACTCCTGGGATGTGGATCGCAGACAAGTGGCAGGAGTGATCCTCCGCCCATTGAATTATCTTGGTCACTTCTTTCATCGCCAGGGAACTCCTTGTTCCCCCCTGATGATTGATATATGCAACGGTCGTCATGTTGTCTGATTGAAACCTTATGAATTTGGCCTTTGCTAGTTGAGGCCAAGCTCTGAGAGCATTGAATATAGCTCTCAGTTCCAGAATGTTTATCGGGAGAAGAGACTCTTCCCGAGACCATAGACCCTGAGCTTTCAGGGATTCCCAGACCGCGCCCCAGCCCACTAGACTGGCGTCGGTCGTGACAATGACCCACTCTGGTCTGCGGAAGCTCATTCCCTGTGACAGATTGTCCAGGGTCAGCCACCAACGGAGTGAATCTCTGGCCTTTTGATCTACTTGAATCATCGGAGACAAGTCTGTATAATCCCCATTCCACTGTCTGAGCATGCACAGTTGTAATGGTCTTAGATGAATTTGTGCAAAAGGAACTATGTCCATTGTTGCAACCATCAATCCTATTACTTCCATGCACTGCACTATGAAAGGACGAGGAACAGAATGAAGTACTTGACAAGAGCTTAGAAGTTTTGATTTTCTGACCTCTGTCAGAAAAATCCTCATTTCTAAGGAATCTATTATTGTTCCCAAGAAGGGAACTCTTGTTGACGGGGACAGAGAACTTTTTTCTTTGTTCACCTTCCATCCGTGAGATCTGAGAAAGGCTAGGACGATGTCCGTATGAGCCTTTGCTTTTGACAGGGACGACGCTTGAATTAGGATGTCGTCCAAGTAAGGTACTACTGCAATGCCCCTTGGTCTTAGAACCGCTAGAAGGGACCCTAGTACCTTTGTGAAAATCCTTGGAGCAGTGGCTAATCCGAATGGAAGTGCCACAAACTGGTAATGCTTGTCCAGAAAAGCGAACCTTAGGAACTGATGATGTTCCTTGTGGATAGGAATATGTAGGTACGCATCCTTTAAATCCACGGTAGTCATAAATTGACTTTCCTGGATGGTGGGTAGGATCGTTCGAATAGTTTCCATTTTGAACGATGGTACCCTGAGAAATTTGTTTAGGATCTTCAGATCCAAAATTGGTCTGAATGTTCCCTCTTTTTTGGGAACTATGAACAGATTGGAATAAAATCCCATTCCTTGTTCTCTTATTGGAACTGGATGTATCACTCCCATCTTTAACAGGTCTTCTACACAATGTAAGAATGCCTGTCTCTTTATTTGGTTTGAAGATAAGTGAGACCTGTGGAACCTTCCCCTTGGGGGTAGTTCCTTGAATTCCAGGAGATAACCTTGAGAAACTATTTCTAGCGCCCAAGGATCCTGAACATCTCTTGCCCAAGCCTGAGCAAAGAGAGAGAGTCTGCCCCCCACTAGATCCGGTCCCGGATCGGGGGCTATCCCTTCATGCTGTTTTGGTAGCAGTGGTAGGCTTCTTGGCCTGCTTACCCTTGTTCCAGCCTTGCATTGGTTTCCAGGCTGGTTTGGGTTGTGAAGTATTACCCTCTTGCTTAGAGGATGCAGAATTAGAGGCTGGTCCGTTTCTAAAACAAAAGAGTTAGCCAATTTAAGTGCTTGAACTCTGTCCATAACCTCCTCATACGAAGATTCTTTACTGAGCGACTTTTCTAGTTCCTCGAACCAGAAACACGCTGCCGTAGTGACAGGAACAATGCATGAAATTGGTTGTAGAAGGTAACCTTGCTGTACAAAAATCTTTTTAAGCAAACCCTCTAATTTTTTATCCATAGGATCTTTGAAAGCACAACTATCTTCAATAGGAATAGTAGTGCGTTTGTTTAGAGTAGAGACCGCCCCCTCGACCTTGGGGACTGTCTGCCATAAGTCCTTTCTGGGGTCGACTATAGGAAATAATTTCTTAAATATAGGGGGGGGGGAACAAAAGGTATGCCGGGCTTTTCCCACTCTTTATTTACTATGTCCGCCACCCGCTTGGGTATAGGAAAAGCGTCGGAGGGCACCGGAACCTCTAGGAACTTGTCCATCTTACATAATTTCTCTGGAATGACCAAATTGTCACAATCATCCAGAGTAGATAACACCTCCTTAAGCAGTGCGCGGAGATGTTCTAATTTAAATTTAAATGTCACAACATCAGGTTCAGCTTGATGAGAAATTTTTCCTGAATCTGAGATTTCTCCATCAGACAAAACCTCCCTCATGGCCCCTTGAGATTGGTGTGAGGGTATGTCAGAACAGTTATCATCAGCGTCCTCTTGCTCTTCAGTGTTTAAAACAGAGCAATCGCGCTTTCTCTGATAAGTAGGCATTTTGGGTAAAAGATTTGCTATGGAGTTATCCATTACAGCCGTTAATTGTTGCATGGTAATAAGTATTGGCGTACTAGATGTACTAGGGGCCTCCTGTGTGGGCAAAACTGGTGTAGACACAGTAGGGGATGATGTAGTATCATGTTTACTCCCCTCATTTGAGGAATCATCTTGGGCAATATCATTATCTGTGGCATTACTGTCCTTACTTTGTTTGGACACTATGGCACAATTATCACATAAATTTAAATGGGGAGACACATTGGCTTTCATACATATAGAACATAGCTTATCTGATGGTACAGACATGTTAAACAGGCTTAAACTTGTCAACAAAGCACAAAAAACGTTTTAAAATAAAACCGTTACTGTCTCTTTAAATTTCAAACTGAAAACAATTTATTACTGAATATGTGAAAAAGTATGAAGGAATTGTTCAAAAATTACCAAAATTTCACCACAGTGTCTTAAAGCATTAAAAGTATTGCACACCAAATTTCCCTTAAAATAATGGAACCGGAGCCGTTTTTAAATTTAACCCCTATACAGTCCCAGCTATATGCTTTGCTGAGACCCAACCAAGCCCAGAGGGGAATACGATACCAAATTACGCCTTCTAGAAGCTTTTTTAGTGATTCTTAGATCCTCACACATGCATCTGCATGCCTTGCTCTCCAAAAACAACTGCGCAGTAATGGCGCGAAAATGAGGCTCAGTCTATAACTAGAAAGGCCCCCAGACTAAAAAACAGAATTTATGTTTACCTGATAAATTACTTTCTCCAACGGTGTGTCCGGTCCACGGCGTCATCCTTACTTGTGGGATATTCTCTTCCCCAACAGGAAATGGCAAAGAGCCCAGCAAAGCTGGTCACATGATCCCTCCTAGGCTCCGCCTTCCCCAGTCATTCGACCGACGTAAAGGAGGAATATTTGCATAGGAGAAATCATATGATACCGTGGTGACTGTAGTTAAAGAAAATAAATTATCAGACCTGATTAAAAAACCAGGGCGGGCCGTGGACCGGACACACCGTTGGAGAAAGTAATTTATCAGGTAAACATAAATTCTGTTTTCTCCAACATAGGTGTGTCCGGTCCACGGCGTCATCCTTACTTGTGGGAACCAATACCAAAGCTTTAGGACACGGATGAAGGGAGGGAGCAAATCAGGTCACCTAGATGGAAGGCACCACGGCTTGCAAAACCTTTCTCCCAAAAATAGCCTCAGAAGAAGCAAAAGTATCAAATTTGTAAAATTTAGTAAAAGTGTGCAGTGAAGACCAAGTCGCTGCCTTACATATCTGATCAACAGAAGCCTCGTTCTTGAAGGCCCATGTGGAAGCCACAGCCCTAGTGGAATGAGCTGTGATTCTTTCAGGAGGCTGCCGTCCGGCAGTCTCGTAAGCCAATCTGATGATGCTTTTAAGCCAAAAAGAGAGAGAGGTAGAAGTTGCTTTTTGACCTCTCCTTTTACCAGAATAAACAACAAACAAGGAAGATGTTTGTCTAAAATCCTTTGTAGCATCTAAATAGAATTTTAGAGCACGCACTACATCCAAATTGTGCAACAAACGTTCCTTCTTTGAAACTGGATTCGGACACAAAGAAGGCACGACTATCTCCTGGTTAATGTTTTTGTTAGAAACAACTTTCGGAAGAAAACCAGGTTTAGTACGCAAAACCACCTTATCTGCATGGAACACCAGATAAGGAGGAGAACACTGCAGAGCAGATAATTCTGAAACTCTTCTAGCAGAAGAAATTGCAATCAAAAACAAAACTTTCCAAGATAATAACTTAATATCAACGGAATGTAAGGGTTCAAACGGAACCCCCTGAAGAACTGAAAGAACTAAATTGAGACTCCAAGGAGGAGTCAAAGGTTTGTAAACAGGCTTGATTCTAACCAGAGCCTGAACAAAGGCTTGAACATCTGGCACAGCTGCCAGCTTTTTGTGAAGTAACACAGACAAGGCAGAAATCTGTCCCTTCAAAGAACTTGCAGATAATCCTTTCTCCAAACCTTCTTGAAGAAAGGATAGAATCTTAGGAATTTTTATCTTGTCCCAAGGGAATCCTTTAGATTCACACCAACAGATATATTTTTTCCATATTTTGTGGTAGATTTTTCTAGTTACAGGCTTTCTGGCCTGAACAAGAGTATCAATGACAGAATCTGAGAACCCTCGCTTTGATAAGATCAAGCGTTCAATCTCCAAGCAGTCAGTTGGAGTGAGACCAGATTCGGATGTTCGAACGGACCTTGAACAAGAAGGTCTCGTCTCAAAGGAAGCTTCCATGGTGGAGCCGATGACATATTCACCAGGTCTGCATACCAAGTCCTGCGTGGCCACGCAGGAGCTATCAAGATCACCGATGCCCTCTCCTGATTGATCCTGGCTACCAGCCTGGGGATGAGAGGAAACGGCGGGAATACATAAGCTAGTTTGAAGGTCCAAGGTGCTACTAGTGCATCTACTAGAGTCGCCTTGGGATCCCTGGATCTGGACCCGTAGCAAGGAACCTTGAAGTTCTGACGAGAGGCCATCAGATCCATGTCTGGAATGCCCCACAATTGAGTAATTTGGGCAAAGATTTCCGGATGGAGTTCCCACTCCCCCGGATGAAATGTCTGACGACTCAGAAAATCCGCTTCCCAATTTTCCACTCCTGGGATGTGGATTGCAGACAAGTGGCAGGAGTGAGTCTCCGCCCATTGAATGATTTTGGTCACTTCTTCCATCGCCAGGGAACTCCTTGTTCCCCCCTGATGGTTGATGTACGCAACAGTCGTCATGTTGTCTGATTGAAACCGTATGAACTTGGCCTTTGCTAGCTGAGGCCAAGCCTTGAGAGCATTGAATATCGCTCTCAGTTCCAGAATAATTATCGGGAGAAGAGATTCTTCCCGAGACCAAAGACCCTGAGCTTTCAGGGGTCCCCAGACCGCGCCCCAGCCCACCAGACTGGCGTCGGTCGTGACAATGACCCACTCTGGTCTGCGGAAGCTCATCCCCTGTGACAGGTTGTCCAGGGACAGCCACCAACGGAGTGAATCTCTGGTCCTCTGATCTACTTGTATCGTCGGAGACAAGTCTGTATAGTCCCCATTCCACTGACTGAGCATGCACAGTTGTAATGGTCTTAGATGAATTCGTGCAAAAGGAACTATGTCCATTGCCGCTACCATCAAACCTATTACTTCCATGCACTGCGCTATGGAAGGAAGAGGAACAGAATGAAGTATTTGACAAGAGTTTAGAAGTTTTGATTTTCTGGCCTCTGTCAGATAAATCCTCATTTCTAAGGAGTCTATTATTGTTCCCAAGAAGGGAACCCTTGTTGACGGAGATAGAGAACTTTTTTCTACGTTCACTTTCCACCCGTGAGATCTGAGAAAGGCCAGGACAATGTCCGTGTGAGCCTTTGCTTGTGGAAGGGACGACGCTTGAATCAGTATGTCGTCCAAGTAAGGTACTACTGCAATGCCCCTTGGTCTTAGCACCGCTAGAAGGGACCCTAGTACCTTTTGGTAATGCTTGTCCAGAAATGCGAACCTTAGGAACCGATGATGTTCCTTGTGGATAGGAATATGTAGATACGCATCCTTTAAATCCACCATGGTCATGAATTGACCTTCCTGGATGGAAGGAAGAATTGTTCGAATGGTTTCCATTTTGAACGATGGAACCTTGAGAAACTTGTTTAGGATCTTGAGATCTAAGATTGGTCTGAATGTTCCCTCTTTTTTGGGAACTACGAACAGATTGGAGTAGAACCCCATCCCTTGTTCTCCTAATGGAACAGGATGAATCACTCCCATTTTTAACAGGTCTTCTACACAATGTAAGAATGCCTGTTTTTTTATGTGGTCTGAAGACAATTGAGACCTGTGGAACCTCCCCCTTGGGGGAAGCCCCTTGAATTCCAGAAGATAACCTTGGGAGACTATTTCTAGCGCCCAAGGATCCAGAACATCTCTTGCCCAAGCCTGAGCGAAGAGAGAGAGTCTGCCCCCCACCAGATCCGGTCCCGGATCGGGGGCCAACATCTCATGCTGTCTTGGTAGCAGTGGCAGGTTTCTTGGCCTGCTTACCTTTGTTCCAGCCTTGCATTGGCCTCCAGGCTGGCTTGGCTTGAGAAGTATTACCCTCTTGCTTAGAGGACGTAGCACTTGGGGCTGGTCCGTTTCTGCGAAAGGGACGAAAATTAGGTTTATTTTTGGCCTTGAAAGACCTATCCTGAGGAAGGGCGTGGCCCTTGCCCCCAGTGATATCAGAAATAATCTCTTTCAAGTCAGGGCCAAACAGCGTTTTCCCCTTGAAAGGAATGTTAAGCAATTTGTTCTTGGAAGACGCATCCGCTGACCAAGATTTTAGCCAAAGCGCTCTGCGCGCCACAATAGCAAACCCAGAATTTTTCGCCGCTAATCTAGCCAATTGCAAAGTGGCGTCTAGGGTGAAAGAGTTAGCCAATTTGAGAGCATGAATTCTGTCCAAAATCTCCTCATAAGAAGAATCTTTATTGAGCGCCTTTTCTAGTTCATCGAACCAGAAACACGCTGCTGTAGTGACAGGAACAATGCATGAAATTGGTTGTAGAAGGTAACCTTGCTGAACAAACATCTTTTTAAGCAAACCCTCTAATTTTTTATCCATAGGATCTTTGAAAGCACAACTATCTTCTATGGGTATAGTGGTGCGTTTGTTTAGAGTAGAAACCGCCCCCTCGACCTTGGGGACTGTCTGCCATAAGTCCTTTCTGGGGTCGACCATAGGAAACAATTTCTTAAATATAGGGGGAGGGACGAAAGGTATGCCGGGCCTTTCCCATTCTTTATTTACAATGTCCGCCACCCGCTTGGGTATAGGAAAAGCTTCGGGGGGCCCCGGGACCTCTAGGAACTTGTCCATTTTACATAATTTCTCTGGAATGACCAAATTCTCACAATCATCCAGAGTAGATAACACCTCCTTAAGCAGGGCGCGGAGATGTTCCAATTTAAATTTAAATGTAATCACATCAGGTTCAGCTTGTTGAGAAATTTTCCCTGAATCTGAAATTTCTCCCTCAGACAAAACCTCCCTGGCCCCCTCAGACTGGTGTAGGGGCACTTCAGAACCAATATCATCAGCGTCCTCATGCTCTTCAGTATTTTCTAAAACAGAGCAGTCGCGCTTTCGCTGATAAGTGGGCATTTTGGCTAAAATGTTTTTGATAGAATTATCCATTACAGCCGTTAATTGTTGCATAGTAAGGAGTATTGGCGCACTAGATGTACTAGGGGCCTCCTGTGTGGGCAAGACTGGTGTAGACGAAGGAGGGGATGATGCAGTACCATGCTTACTCCCCTCACTTGAGGAATCATCTTGGGCATCATTTTCTCTAAATTTTGTGTCACATAAATCACATCTATTTAAATGAGAAGGAACCTTGGCTTCCCCACATACAGAACACAGTCTATCTGGTAGTTCAGACATGTTAAACAGGCATAAACTTGATAACAAAGTACAAAAAACGTTTTAAAATAAAACCGTTACTGTCACTTTAAATTTTAAACTGAACACACTTTATTACTGCAAATGTGAAAAAGTATGAAGGAATTGTTCAAAATTCACCAAAATTTCACCACAGTGTCTTAAAGCCTTAAAAGTATTGCACACCAAATTTGAAAGCTTTAACCCTTAAAATAACGGAACCGGAGCCGTTTTTATATTTAACCCCTTTACAGTCCCTGGTATCTGCTTTGCTGAGACCCAACCAAGCCCAAAGGGGAATACGATACCAAATGACGCCTTCAGAAAGTCTTTTCTATGTATCAGAGCTCCTCACACATGCATCTGCATGTCATGCTTCCCAAAAACAAGTGCGCAATAGAGGCGCGAAAATGAGGCTCTGCCTATGATTAGGGAAAGCCCCTAGAGAATAAGGTGTCCAATACAGTGCCTGCCGGTTATTTTACATAATTCCCAAGAATAAAATAATTCCTCAAAGCTATGAAGTATAAAATATGCTTATATACCAATCGTTTTAGCCCAAAAAATGTCTACAGTCTTAAAAGCCCTTGTGAAGCCCTTTTTTTTTCTTTATGTAATAAAAATGGCTTACCGGATCCCATAGGGAAAATGACAGCTTCCAGCATTACATCGTCTTGTTAGAAATGTGTCATACCTCAAGCAGCAAAAGTCTGCTCACTGTTTCCCCCAACTGAAGTTAATTTCTCTCAACAGTCCTGTGTGGAAACAGCCATCGATTTTAGTAACGGTTGCTAAAATCATTTTCCTCTTACAAACAGAAATCTTCATCTCTTTTCTGTTTCAGAGTAAATAGTACATACCAGCACTATTTTAAAATAACAAACTCTTGATTGAATAATAAAAACTACAGTTAAACACCAAAAAACTCTAAGCCATCTCCGTGGAGATGTTGCCTGTACAACGGCAAAGAGAATGACTGGGGAAGGCGGAGCCTAGGAGGGATCATGTGACCAGCTTTGCTGGGCTCTTTGCCATTTCCTGTTGGGGAAGAGAATATCCCACAAGTAAGGATGACGCCATGGACCGGACACACCTATGTTGGAGAAAAGGTGTCCAACACAGTGCCTGCCGTTTTTTAAACGTTCCCCAAGATTATAATGCCAATTATTAGCTAGAATCTGCATAATATGCCCCAATAAAGCAATCGTTTTAGCCCATAAAAATGTCTACCAGTTTTTAAGCCCTTTTTTAAGCCCTTTATTCTTTTATGTTTGACTAAGAAAATGGCTTACCGGTCCCCATGAGGGGAAATGACAGCCTTCCAGCATTACATGGTCTTGTTAGAAATATGGCTAGTCATACCTTAAGCAGAAAAGTCTGCTAACTGTTTCCCCCAACTGAAGTTACTTCATCTCAACAGTCCTGTGTGGAAACAGCAATCGATTTTAGTTACTGTCTGCTAAAATCATCTTCCTCTTACAAACAGAAATCTTCATCCTTTTCTGTTTCAGAGTAAATAGTACATACCAGCACTATTTTAAAATAACAAACACTTGATAGAAGAATAAAAACTACATTTAAACACCAAAAAACTCTTAACCATCTCCGTGGAGATGTTGCCTGTGCAACGGCAAAGAGAATGACTGGGGTGGGCGGAGCCTAGGAGGGATCATGTGACCAGCTTTGCTGGGACTCTTTGCCATTTCCTGTTGGGGAAGAGAATATCCCACAAGTAAGGATGACGCCGTGAACCGAACACACCAATGTTGGAGAAACAGAACTAGCTCATGCAAAGCCACGGATCAGCACCATAACCATAAACACATTACTGAGCAGTGCCCATTTCAATTTCTAAATTCAGCCACCAATAAGCAAGCACTATCCAGGGTCCTAAGCTTTTCTTTCTGCTTTTTCAAATAAAGATATTAAGAGAATGAAGAAAAATTGATAATAGGAGTAAATTAGAAAGTTGATCAAAATTGCATGCTCTAGCGGAATCATGAAAGAACAAATTTGGAATCAGTATCCCTTTAAGTCATAGCTGTAAGGCAGAATATACTAAACAATATGTATACAGTATACTATAAAACGTGATATGATCACACCTGGTTGTGTGGAGAAAAACACAAAACAAACTACATACACTGTTCATCAGATATGTGAGGGAAAGGGGTTTTTCAGAATAAAGCAGGAATAAGTGGTAGAAATGAATAGCACGCCCAGAAGAAGCAGGAATAAGTGGTAGAAACTGATGTCCTGCCAGAAGAAGCAAGAACAAGTGGTAGAAACAGATGGCCCACCAGGAGGAGCAGGAACAAGTGGTAGAAACAGATGGCCCACCAGGAGGAGCAGCAATAAGTGGTAGAAACGGATGGCCTGCCCAGAAGGAGCAGGAATAAGTGGTAGAAACAGATGACCCGCCCAGAAGGAGCAGGAATAGGTGGTAGAAACGGATGGCCCGCCCAGAAGGAGCAGGAATAAGTGGTAGAAACAGATGGCCGCCCAGAAGGAGCAGGAATAAGTGGTAGAAACGGATGACCCGCCCAGAAGGAGCAGAAATAAGTGGTAGAAACAGATGGCCGCCAGAAGGAGCAGGAATAAGTCGTAGAAACAGATGGGCCGCCCAGAAGGAGCACCTTCTAACCTTAAAGGGACAGTTTACTCAAAAATTTTCTCCCCTTTAATTTGTTCCCAATGATTATTAAATTGTTTACAAGTAGCTCCTTTACCCTTATATTGGCATTTGAAATTGTTAATTTAGCATGTGGTATCCCCACCTATTCTGAAAGTTTGTGGCCGCATGTACCAGCTATAGATAAGCTTTGTAAACACAGCCAGCAGAAGAAATTACACTCCCAGTGTGATAAAGCAGAGATAAGGTAGTAAAATGTTGATTTTCCATTGTTCTCTCAAAGTATTGGTGATTGTTTTAAGGACAGATATAAGATAAAGAAGCAGGTATATGTGATACAGTAATGAGATCTGATTATACCTACAAGCTCAACCTATTTTATTAGGCTGTGGCTTCAAAACACAAAATCCGAGCTTTAATATACAGAAATAAACCTTAAAAAGCTAATTTTCACACATTTTTTACTCTGCAGTTGGTAAAAAAAGCAATTGTAAACACATTAAGGGAAAAACTATTTTACAGTATACTGTCCCTTTAATACAGAAGTTGTGCAACATTTGTTAATACCCACAATTTTTAAAGGAACATAAAAAGTACACAAAGAAAGTGTTATAATTGTATTACTGCAGTATTGCAGTGCCCAGTGAGACAATGACAGGACACGTGTGCAGCCACCAATCAGCAGCTAGCACCCAGTAGTGCATTGTTGCTCCTGAACCTACTTAGGTATGCTTTGCAACAAATGATAGCAAGAGAATGGAGTATATAAAAAAGTAACTTGAAAAGTATTTTGAAATGACATCTTTTGTCCGAACCACGGAAGTTTAATTTTTACTTTAATATTCCTTTAAAGGGACATGAAACCCAAAATGTTCTTTTCATAATTAAGATAGAGAATACAATTTAAAACAACTTTCTATTATCTATAGTGCTTCATTCAATTAGCATCCTTTGTTGAATAAACAGCAATGCAGATGGGGGAGTCAATAACATGATGCATATATGTGCAGCCACCAATCATTAGCTGCTGAGCCTACTTAGGTATGCTTTTTAACAAAGGATACAAAGAGAACTAAACAAATTAGATAATAGAAGTAAATTGGAAAGTTGTTTAAAATGCTCTATCAAAAAAAAGGGGGGGGGGGTTCATGTCTCTTTAAAGGGACAGTATACACTCATTTTCATATAACTGCATGTAATAGACATTACTATAAAGAATAAGATGCACAGATACTGATATAAAAATCCAGTATAAAACTGTTTAAAAACTTACTTAGAAGATGTCAGTTTGACTGTGTTGAAAAGGTAGCTGGAAAGCCCACTGCAAGTGGCAAATAAGACACTCCCCCCCTCCTCCCCCTTCTTTTGCATATGAAAAGACCCTTTACACAAACAGCAGCAAGCTGGAGAAGGTAGCTGACCGTATTCACATAAAACTTTGGGGCTTGGTTAGGAGTCTGAAAAAAAGAGCAATGTTATTTAAAAATAAGCAAAACTATACATTTATTTAAAAAAAAAAACTTTATGGGCTATATAAATAGATCATCTACAAAACATTTATACAAAGAAAAAATGAGTGTATAATGTCCCTTTAAGGTCTTGAACAACCCCTGTTCATAGATGCGATCTTAGAAAGGTAAAGCATTTAGTGAGATGGGGTGTACTTTTTGTGGAGTTTAGCAGTGTGCTTTACTTATACATGTGCTAATTATAAGAAAACCTACAGTATTCTATGCATACATCAAAGACATGACTAATATTCTTGTGCCTAATCACCTTTTCTTAAAGGAACATTGTACACTAGATTTTTCTTTGCACAAATGTTTTCTAGAGATTATACATTTATATAGCCTAGCTGGGGTGTTATTATAACAATGTATAATTTTGTTAATTTTTTTAATAACATTGTGCCCCAAAGTGTCAGATGTATAGAGGTGTTTACAGACCACTGCTGGCTCCTGTTTGTCTAATCTGTCTTTCCATATGCAGGGAATGGGGGGGGAGAAGTATCTGCTCCCAGCCCCTTTCACTGGGTGTTCAAGTTAATCTCATCAACAGTGCAAAACTTGGAGCTTCTAAGTAAGTTTTTAAAAGGTTTTAAACACTTTTTTGTTATCAGTATCTGTGCATATTCTGCTTTATAGTTGTGTCTAATACATGCAATTATATGAACCTTGGTGTATACACTGTCCGTTTAACTGAGGCTACTTTAAAAAGTGAAGAATATACCTATGCAAAATGTGTTTTTACTATTCACTACTGGCTGTGAGGAAAATAGGAAATCACACAACAGACTTGTGATCTACTGTGACTTAGAAAACAACAGGTAGATCAGATTCCCTACTTACCTTTAGGGCACACCTGATAGAGAGAATACAATGTATGGAAAGAATGATTTAGTTTAAACAAAACAACTAGTAAAATGCATTGTCCATTTCAAACGTTACTGTGCTGCTTTTTTTATGTTGTCCCAAACAGGGGCAGGAAAACTAACACATCAACATAATATGCAAAGGAATGCAGATGAAGTACACAGTTGTAACAAAGGGAATGTGTTTGTGAGCTATACAAACAACAGACCTTTTGTTGTGACAGACGGAATAACCTAAAGCTATAGTGTAACAAACTGAAACTAGAATGATGGAAAAATACAAATCCCATTCTGTAGCTATGAATACAACTAACTGCATCCCACAACGTGTTTGCACAAAACCAGTATAAAGGATTTTAGTTCTATGTCAAATCCCATTACAATTCACAGATTTTAAAGGGACACAAACATTTCTGCTATAGAATAACATATCAGCCAAGTCTAAACATTTTAAAAACAAATTAACACCTTGTTTGCTTTAATAGTTTTGAATAGCCACATTTCCGCCACCACTTGTTTAGAGGAGCCAATAGGGACTTGTTACTGGAGTAGACAAAGCTAGTCCCAGTAAACAAGTTAGAAAAAGCTGCATTGTTTTGCAGCTTATTATCTGCAGAGGTCAATTAGCAACAGATGTAGCAACGTTAGTTTAGAGAAGTCCACTGTGTGCATTTTCAGTTTGGAGAATAAGACTCACAAATTACATGAAAAAGGGGCAAAATACACAATGAAAGCATACTGAAAAGTTGTTTTAGGACACATAATTAAATTAAAAGGGACATCACAGTGCAAAAAAAAAACCCACAATCAAATTTGTTAGAGCAGCATTTAATTGTAGTGCATGACACTGTATGTCAATATGTTTAACCCCCACAAAAAGATTAGACACAAAGTTAAACAGCAGCAGAGAACAATTGGTCCTGAGCAGACATGGCCAGTGAGACAACTGCAGCTGCACGATTGCCTTTACTGATTGGCTCACCGGCAACTGCACAGCTGGGTCATGTGACTGACGCTGCAGACTCTACCACTGCTCATGTCCGCTCAGTACAAATAAGTACCAGAGCACTACTTTGACCGTGTTTAAAATATCTGCAGTGGTTAAATCCATAAACCTGCTAAAATTGCATGCTCTGTCGGACAATGTCCTTTTTGACAGTGACATTGCGATGCATAACGGTCCTTTTCAATAGGCAACAGGTTAAACCAGGAACATCATTCTAATCTATTCACATGGGGGACCATTGTTTGTTTGTTTTTCTACTTGGGAAACTTTTAGAAATACTAACAGAGATATACAACACTTGCTGTGCTAACAGAAACCCAACTTCACATGAGCAATGATTTAGCTAATAGCTATGCAAACATGATTGGTTTTTTTTCTTGCTTTAGTGGCAACATCTGCCTAGCTATGTGGTGAGGTTAAGTATCTGTTTTCTACTACAGACAGACACACAACCTGGATGCCCTCAAGTTTCAGTTTACTACATCTTCAGCAATACACAACTCCTGGTTTAGAATTTAGTTTGGAGCCACATTAAATTTAGGTTGGGGATGCTTAGGTAATACTATTAAAATAATGACATTATGGTAACACAATGAATATATCACCATAAATCCAGTGTCTTAACAAGACATAGGTAATAAAAAAGTCATTTCTAAAAGCTTTTAAAGGATTAGAATAAAGTTTATCAACTCCTGTTTTATTTACAAAAAAAAAAAAGGAAGAGTTGCTGTTCATCTTAGCTCCTAGACATTGTTTAAAAGGGACATTGTACACTAGATATTTATTTGGATAAATGTTTTGTAGATGATCCATTTATATAGCCCATCTGGGATTTTTTTTTTTTTTTTAACAATGTATAGTTTTGCTTATTTTTTAATAACATTGTGCTGATTTTCTGACAGCAACGTTTCAGGCTACATGCCCTTACGCATGAGTAAGGGCATGTAGCCCGAAACGTTGCTGTTTTTTTTGCTGATGCTGCAAATAAATCTGTGAAAGATTATACAGATTTATTACAGTTTGGAGTTCTGTCGTTTCTCTGCATCTTTAGATTACTACTTCTGGGTTTGTGTAGTACCCTGCTACAGCTTTGCACCCGGTTACACAGTGTGTGCTGGACTATTCTTTGGGTGTTTAAACACATAGTTAAAGTCAGCCCCAAAGCAGCAATGCACTACTGGGACCTAGCTGAACAGATCTGGTGAGCCATTGAGGGACGTGTGCAAAGCCAACAATTACTAGCTAGCTCCCAGTAGTACGTTACTGCTCCTGGACCTAGGTATACTTTCAATAAAGGATACTAAGTGAACAAAGTAAATGTGATAGCAGAAGTACATTGTAAAGTCTCTTAAAACTGAATGCTCTATCTGAGCCATGGAAGTTTAATTTTGACTTTCATGTCACTTTAAGAAGATAGGAAGTCTCTAAAAAGCATAGAGCTCTGTTAAAACGCCTTTATAAAACTGAATTAGTGAAAAATCAAACTTTAAAATTAAATTACAGTTTACTTTCCCTTGATGCAATATGGATATTATATGTGAGTACACAGTCTACCGTGCATACTAGAGTATGCATGACATAGTAGATTCCATGGAAAGATAAAATGCAATGCAAATTCAAGACTTAAAGTGAAGGTCAATTTAGATGAATTAGTGCCCTGTTTTTAATAATCCTGTTATAAACAAGGGCACTTTAATGCAGTGATTTTTAACCTTTTTTTTGCCGTGGCACACTTTTTTACATTAAAAAATCCTGTGGCACACCACCATCCCAAAATTTTAAAAAAATCACACATTGTAGCCTAATACAGCATATATATATATATACACATACACACAAGCACACACATACTGTATGTATTGTGCTGTTATGCCATGCCTCCTACAAACTACCCCTGCACTGGGAGTAAAAACAAGCAAAGTTTAAAAAATATGTCACACTGTTGTCAGTCTGCCGTGGCACACCTGAGGATCTCTCACGGCACACTAGTGTGCCACGGCACACTGGTTGAAAAACACTGCTTTAATGAATCAAAATTGACATTTCACTTGTTTTATTCAAATAATTACCTTTTAATCTTCACAGCCGCTCCAGTGATAACCCTGGCCATCGGAAGCCTCTTCATACATCAGAGGCTTCCCCCAACCAAGGCTTCTCCCGGGGAAATCATGGCCTGAGGCAACGCTGTGATTGGAGGAAGCCAGATTTGTCATTTTGGACCTGCGAAGAGGGCTTGCGACAGGCGGAGGAATCGCTGCAGCGGCTGTCAGGATTAAAAGGTAAGTATTTGAAGAAAACTAGTGAAATGTCAATTTTGATGAATTAAAGTGCCCTTGTTTTTGATAGGTTTATTAAAAACCGGGCACCGATTCATCTAAATTGACCTTCACTTTAAAGGATCATAAAACAGTAAATGAAATGCACAGCAGTGCATCAAATGTTACAAAAAATATTTTTGTTATTGCTTTTGCAACAAATACAAAAACCCGTTTGTACTATAGCGTGGAAAATATGTAAAGTCGCCTATTTTTTTCTGTTGATATCGATCCAATATAATGGCAGAATATTTTAGTATTAGTCTAAGATTTCTCGTCTTCTCTGACCAAGTATTGTATTTAAAAAAATAAAAAAATAAACCGTTGGAATGAAAATGAACCTGTTTCAGACTACCAAATATTTTTAATGCCACATACTGAAAGTCAGTGTATACATTACGCACCTACAGTAAACTTCTATTTGTTTAAGAACAGAGAAATCTGGCAAATAATCCTGCTTTTGAAGACAAACGTTTTACTGTTCAACTAATGGCTAAACTTTATGATGAAAAATTAGAACACTGCCAGTAAACAAAGTGACTAAACCGGTCTAGTTTATTTATTAGATTTAAAATAAAAAGCCAACTCTTAAAAAATAAAAAAACAGTTGTTCACTGCGTATACATGTTGGTAATTAAATAACTACAAGGTAAAGCTATATTTCAAATAGAATTTCTTTCAATTGTAAAACCAGTAAAATGCTTTCTATGTGTATTTGTGATAATGAATGTGAAGGGGTGTGGACAAATCAAGGAACCGCCTCAAGAATAAATACATTGATTCCAACAAGCAGAACAAGATTTGAACTCACTGGAAAGAATGTGGCATTAGCTCACATGAACCTGACTGTGCTTCATCCAACCATTCACTGCTTCAGAGGATAAGCAACAGAACACAGCAAGGATTATTGGATCTAAAATCTCTGCATTTATCACGAAGTATAATATAGTTCAGTTGGTGCAAACACTGGGACATACCACCAAAAGACCAGAAGGTAAGGTGATTGTATTGTTCATTTAAGTATTTAGCACACTTTAAAAATATATGTGCACTATATGAAACAATATTAACCAAAGACATAGGCAAATGCATCAGCCACAGCTAACTATATATTATTTTCTCTCTCTCTATCTCTAAATAAAAATAAAAAAAACTGACTAATGTGCTAGAATGTTTTTTTGTGACGTATATTATATCCACGTAGTTGTGCATACAATGGATAGTCTGTAAACTGCACATTTTTGATTACTAGGAAAGAAAAGTGAATATCACAGGGGAGGAGTAATTTTTGGATACAGCAATTCTATTCAGCCTCAAAGAAAGCTTTCACGGCTTAAAGGGACAGTGTACTGTAAAAATGCCTTCACCTTAATGTGTTTACAATAACTTCTTATATCAGCTTCAAAATATACAATGTATGGGAAATTTTTGTTTTAGCTATATTTTTGTATATGAAACAGCTGTTTCTGGTAATTGAAACCACAACCTAATGAAACGGGCTGAGCTTCCTGGTAGAGCAGACTTCATTAGCTTATTTCTCTGCATTTATACAAAACCTTCCTTACGTTATCTCTAGACAAAGTGACACCAAAACTTAGAGAGAACAAATAGAAAATTAACATTGTATTATCTTTCTGTCCTACCACCCACTGGGAGCATGATTACTTCTAAACCTTTTTGTTTATGTAGCTTTCTTTAAAGGGACACTGAACCCAAATTTTTTCTTTTGTGATTCACATAGAGCATGCAATTTTAAGCAACTTTCTAATTTACTCCTATTATCAGTTTTTCTTCGTTCTCTTGCTATCTTTATTTGAAAAAACAAACAAAAAAAAAACAAGGATCTAAGCTAAGGAGCCAGCCAATTTTTGGTTCACACGCTGGACAGCATTTGTTTATTGGTGGGTGAATTTATCCACCAATCAGCAAGAACAACCCATGTTTTCGACAAAAAATGGGCCGGCATCTAAACTTACATTCTTGCTTTTTAAATAAAGATACCAGGAGAATGAAGAAAATTTGATAATAGGAGAAAATTAGAAAGTTGCTTAAAATTGCATGCGTTATCTGAATCACGAAAGAAAAAAATTGGGTTCAGTGTCCCTTTAAGCTATATAGGTGGGGATAGAACAGGCAAAATAAGCTATTTGAGATAACTTAATAAAAGGTAAAGGAGTTATCTGTAAACAATATAAAGCATACCAGCAAGTAAAATAGATCATTGGGAGCATGGGAAAAAAATGTCCCTTTAAGGTACGGCTCAACATAAAAATTGTATATTTAAAAAAAAAAAAAAATATCTTAAAAAATGGCTTCTAATAAACACAAATTGTAATTAACACTTTAAAAAGACAACCAAGGACCTGAAAAAACCATTTAGCTTAAACGGCAACTAGTTAATAGGACTAAGAGAAGTTAGTCTATGCAGAGAACGGACCTGGATAGTCTTCGTGTTTGCCCATACTAAAGCTTTCTAAAGAGAAAGAAAACAATACAAGAATATAATTTTCTCTGCACACATTCTAATAGCGTAAGTGATCATAAAAATTTATATATTTTTTTGTAATTTTATAATATACACACAAACATTATATATATATATATATATATATATATATATATATATATATATATATATATATATATATATATGCGCACGTGCATGTTTGCAAAAAAAATAAATATCTTAGCATAAAATTAAATCAAGGAGTTTAATTAACTTGATCAAAATCTAACTAAACAGTAAATCTTGAATGTATATTGGTGTTAACAACTGTATTATGCATTACTTTTACTTAAAGGGAAATAAAACCCAATTTTTTTCTTTCAGGATTCAGATAGAGAATGTTATTATAAATAACTTTCCAACTTAATTCTATTATATAATTTGGTTTGTTCTCTTGGTATTCTTTGTTTAAAAAAAAAAAAAAAGATACCAGGGTAGGCACAAGAACTGCTGATTGGTGGCTGCACATTTATGCCTCATGTAATTGGTTCGCCAAGTGCAATAAAGGGACATTACACACTAGATTTTTCTTTGCATAAATGTTTTGTAGATTATACATTTACATAGCCTATACAGTATTTTTTTAGAAAAAAGTGTAGTTTTGCTTATTTTTAAATAACATTGTGCTGATTTTCAGACTCCTAACCAAGCCCCAAAGATTTAGCAGAATACTGATGTATACCTACTCCAGCTTGCTCCTGTTTGTGTAAATGATCATTTCATATGCAGAGGAAGGGGGGGGGGGGCTGTGTTGTTTGCTATAGAACCACTTGCAGTGGGTGTTCCAGCTAACCTTTTAACTAGAGTTTAACTAGTTTTACACTGGATTTTTATATCAGTATCTGTGCATATTATTCTTTATAGTAGTGTCTATAACATGCAGTTAAAATGAAAATTGGTGTATACTGTCCCTTTAACTAGCTCCCAGTAGTGCATTGCTGCTTCTTCAACAAAGAACACAAAGAGAATGAAACATTAGTAAATAGATGTAAATTGGAAAGTTGTTTAAAATTGTATGCGCTATCTGAATCATGAAATAAATATTTTGGGGTTCATGTCCTTTTAGTTAGATATACAGTGACCTTAGTCAGAATCTGTTGTTATGTCCCTCAGATGGTTGCCTACAGTTGCATAGAATATTGACAGAGTAAAGTTTCTTGGGTAAATAGTATTCACTAGTACCTGCAATATGCCACTAACCCTAAATCATAAGCGCTTTGTGTTCTGTGTATTCATCAGTGTCATGCATATTGGTTTTCTTACAGAAACTCTGTATTTGTATCTAAGCAGGTTTCATGTTAGAACTAAATAAAATGATCCTTCCTGCAAGTGATTTAAGTGATGGTAAACTTTGCTAAAGCAGATGCCAGAACATTAAAAGGGATAGTATACAGTAAAATAGTTTTTACCCTATTGACTTGTTATATTAGCTGCAGAGTATAGAATGTATGATAAATTGCATTTTAGGTTTATTTGTGTATATGAAATTGCTGGTTTTGTGCTTTGAAACCACAGCCTATTGAAATGGGTTGAGCTCGCAGGTAAAATATCTCATCATGCTATCAATTTGTGTACACACATTTGCTTCCTTATCTTATATCTGTTTGTAAACCAAAGTCCAATACTTAGAGAGAACAATGGAAAGTTATTTTATTAGTAGTCTCTTCTACACCCCACCGGGAGTGTGATTTTTTTCTGCTGGCTGTGTTTACATTGCCTGTCAATAGCCTGGATATAAGTCAGGAAACTTTGAGTAAAGGTGGGTATACCACAGGCTAAATCAGCTATGTCAAATGCCGAAATAAGGGTAAATGAGCTTCTTGTAAACCATTTAATACACTCCAGCAGGAAAAATGAATCATTGGGAACAAATTAAAGGGGAGAACATTTTTGGGTAAACTGTCCCTTTAAAGGGACATAATACTCATATGCTAAATCACTTGAAACTGATGCAGTATAACTGTAAAAAGCTGACAGGAAAATATCACCTGAGCATCTCTATGTAAAAAAGGAAGATATTTTACCTCACAATCTCCTCAGCTCACCAGAGTAAGTTCTGTGTAAAAAGTTATACTCAGCTGCTCCCAGCTGCAGGTAAACAAATTTAAAAAAATGAAGAAATGAACAGCAGCCAATCAGCATCAGCAGTGCTGAGGTCATGAACTCTTACTGTGATCTCATGAGATTTCACTTAACTCTCATGAGATTTCATAGTAAGCTTCCTTTACCTGATTGGTGAAATAATATGAGAGTGCACGATGCTAGTCCCTTCAGATGTCCCAGGACAAACACACTAAAATGCTGCTTAGAAATCCTTTACAATGGGAGGTGGCTACTGAGGAACTTTTGAGGTAAAATATCTTTCTTTTTTACATAGAGATGTTCAGGTGATATTTTCTAATCAGCTTTTTACAGCTATGCTGCATCACTTTCAAGTGTTTAAACATTTGGGTATTATGGCCCTTTAAAGAACAACATATGTACACTTATATTTGTCAAAGTAGAAGCATAAAAGTTATTTTAAACTAATTTATTTTACCTCTGTGTTTCAGTTTTGTCAGCAGTAGCTAGCTGCCTCTTTTATACAGTTTTTTTCTCTCCATAAAACGCAACAGCCAATAGGAAGCTGTGCTGTCCATCCCATTGAAGGTTGTAGCTCTGCGTTCTTTGTCTCTCTAGCACAGGCCAGGAGTGCAGAGCTTCAATTGGCTGGAACTGTGGCACAGCTTCCTATTGGCTGTTGCGTTTTATAGAAAAAAAAAGACAGTATAGAAGGGACTGCTGCTGCTCTAACTAAAATACTGAGGTTACATAACTTTTATGCTTCTGCTTTGACAAATATAAAGCGGATCTGCTTTTACAAAGTTTACCATCACTGAGATTTTAACATAAAATATATAATTATGTTTAGTAAAACAACTTTGCAATAAACTATCATCACTTATTATTTTACCCTTTTTTGTCTAATGTAGCTCTGAAAATTGTGGATTTTCTAATTTTTTTGAGATGAAAATGCACACTGCTACATACATTTTCCCTAACTGGCTTTAAAGGGACATTAAACACTAAATAAATGCTAGATAGAATGATACATTAAAAGAAAAGTCTAACAAAAAAAAAAAAAAAACACCTACCTGTTATTTCAAAGTTTCATTATTTGTTTAAATATTGACAAAATAAGTGTAAAGTCTGAGTCTATAAAACAGTGGGAGCTGCCATGTTGTTGTAACTTAGGTTAACTTCTCTGTTGTGGCCAATTAGGGACAGTTATAAATATAGGCCACTAGAGTGTGCAACCAATGGTTATGTGCAATATAACAGTGTTCTGCACTTCCATTTCTAACAGGAACTGAAATGCTCACAATTTCAAATTTCAGGAAAAGCAGGCAAAATAAACAAGTTTTTTGGTTTTTTTATAGATACGATTTATTATTATGCCACCATCTCAAAGTGTTTAATATCCCTATCCATATTATGTAGTATTAAAGGGACATTAGACTCTTTGAAATGGTTATATAAAAAACTCTGCAATATACTTTCATTAATTTAGTTTGTCCCCTTTTCCTGTAATACCATTCTGAAACTGTGAGCTTTACAGTTCGTGTTAGAAATAGAAGTGCAGAACACTGTTATATTCCACACAGCCATTGGCTGTACACTATAGTAACCTTTTTATAACTATCCCTAATTGGTCACAGCAGAGACGGTAACCCAAGTTACAACATGGCAGCTCCCATTGTTTTATAGACACTTTACACTTAGATGTATTTTTTAAAGTTTCATTAGCTGTTTACATACAGTATTGGCAAAATACTTGTTATTCTCACAGTAATCTTTTCTTTAAATGCATCAATCTAACTAGCATTTATTTAGTGTTGAATGACCCTTTAACAATTGACATACATAAGGCATTAGTAAATATTACAATTCTGTATAAATCCTAAAGAAGCATTGTACTTTATATAGCTATTGGCACCCATGCAGAAGCCGTTGCTAATTGCATGATCTACTTCTAACTTTTTGGAATGCACACGGATACTATTGTTTGTTTGCACTGTAGCAGTATGTAGGAAGCAGAAAGTAGGCAATTTATATTAAAATTATTAAATAAAAATATATGCAGTGAATACATTTTATCCATAGATGGTGCTGTTCATTTCTCTTTTAGCCATTTTAACTGACTACTGGCTAGATATTTAAAGGGCCATAAATGTAAAAAAAACCTAAATGCTCTAATTTGTTAGAGAATATAGTTTTTTGACTATTGACCCTGCTTTACTGTGTTTACCCCCCCCCCACCGCAAAGAGCAAAACACACAGCAAAAATACAGTTTTTGACCCGCAGAGTACCGCTGAGCCTGAGCAAAAAACACTAATCGCACGACTCAGATGTGAATTAGAGCTTGTAATTTGTCAACTATTATGGCTCTTTAAAAACAAATGTCTTTTGAAAGGGATATGAAACTCCATAATTTTCTTTTGTGAAGTAATAATGCCAATCACCTACCTAATGTAGTTACTGTATGGGGGATAGTGGCCACAAAGACGGCACACAATACACATACAATACCCAATACTCCTCAAATGAAAGAAAAGGTTGCCCATAATCAGTTTATTAGTCTCATACTCCTTTAAATAGCAATTGATAGTCATAGAAAGGACAATCACCTGTTACAGTACCCTAAAGCTATAAAAGGGACCCTTGCACCCCAAAGTATGCACTACCACAAAGCGCAAATGGATTACATTCTTGCAAAACTGCTGCCATATAGTGCTCTAGAAATGGTCCAGCTCCTAAGCTTTTGTCACAGTTTTTCAACAAAAGATGCAATGAGAACAAAGACAAATTTGATAATAGAAGTAAATTAGAAAGTTAGAAAATCATGAAACATTTTTGAGTTTCATATCCCTTTAAAGGGACATGAAACCCAAAATTTCTCTTTCTTGGTTCAGATAGAAAATACAATTTCTAACAACTTTCCGATTTACTACTATTACCTAATTTGCTTCTCTTTTTATATATCCCTTGTTAAAGAAATAACAATGCACATGGGTGAGCCAATAACACAAGGCATCTATGTGCAGTCAACAATCAGCAGCTACTGAGCCTATCTAGATATGCATTTCAACAAAGGATATCAAGAGACTGAAGCAAATTAGAAATCTGTATAAACTTGCATGCTCTTTCTTTGTAAAATGCTTGCACTTTTCATATACGCCCATTTTCAGATTCTATTTAAACAAGTCTGCTCTCCATTTACTATATTATGCTAGATTACATTGCATTGCAAAGTAATGGTCTAATATATGTCATCATTTGACCTAAAAGTCATTTTTTTTTTTAACTTTGGAAAGAAGAAACTATTTCAAGTTTTATATAGTAACTGAAGTCTACTTTCACATGCCCTTCATATGAACCTTATTATAAAAACTCCAGAGCTTGTCAAGCAAAGCCCCGTTAAATGACTGCATTAAACATTTGTAATGAATTAGAGAAGTTTTCCCCCTACAATGTCCCTTAACTAACTACATTGATGAAACTTAGTAAACTAACACACAGATGCTATTGGTTTTACAATACTAACATTAAAAAAAAGCAGTGGTGGAACCAGGGCCGGCGCTCCCGCTAGGCAAGCTAGGCAGCCGCCTAGCGCACACTGCCACCTAGAGCGCAGCAGCTGCAGCATTGCTTAGCGCAATCGTGTGTGCCATTCCTGACTCTCCTCCTTGAATTTGTCGTCTATCTCAATCTCGTATTGCGCGGTCAGGCAGCAACGTCAGCACCCTCAACGTCACCATCACGTGACCACCCCACTTTGCCGCTCACTGGAGCAGTCACACACACCCTAAACTCAGAAGTAGAGCCTAGACAGAGCCGATCAGTGTGGACGGTGGACAAGCAGACAGAGGTGAGACTCAGCCCATAACTGAACCGGCACTGCACAATATCCTCCACTGCCTGGTATCTGGTATGGGCTGGCACTAGGCTCAGTTTCAGTCAGACACAGGCCAGACCGGTGACGGCTGTAGGCTGCAGCACAAGAATTCTGCACTAGAGTAGGAGAGAGATGGGCTGATATTGCTTGCAGGCCGGCCGGGGGGAGGGGGGTGCTGAGACTTATTAGGGTTAGGGGAGGGGGCCCTGTGACTGAGATGGGGGTTACAGGGGACCCTGGTGCTAATAATGGGGGTTACAGCCAGGGTGGCTTGCTGAGGCTGATTGTGTTACAAAGGGGACCCTGGGGCTAATGGGGGTTTAGGATGGGAGTGCTGAGGCTGATTGGGTTACAAGGTGGACCCTGGGGCTTATGGGGGTTACAGGGTGGGGGTGCTGAGGCTGATGGTGGTTACAGGGGGCCCCTGGGGCTAATGGGGGCCTGGGCTGATGGTGGTTACAGGGGGGGCCTGGGCTGATGGTGGTTACAGGGGGGCCCTGGGGCTGATGGTGGTTACAGGGGGGGCCCTGGGGCTGATGGTGGTTACAGGGGGGGCCCTGGGGCTGATGGTGGTTACAAGGGGGGGGGGGGGCTGGGGCTGATGGTGGTTACAGGGGGGGCGGCCTGGGGCTGATGGTGGTTACAGGGGGGGTCTGGGGTTGATGGTGGTTACAGGGGGGGCCCAGGGCTGATGGGGGTTTACAGACCCCCCCCCTGTAACTACCATCAGCCCCCCCTGTAACTACCATCAGTCCCAGCCCCTCCTGTAACTACCATCAGTCCCAGGGCCCCCCTGTAACTACCATCAGTCCCAGCCCAGCCCCCCCCCCCTGTAACCATCAGCCCAGGCCCCCCTGTAACCACCATCAGCCCAGGCCCCCAGCCCCAGGGGCCCCCTTAATTATCCATTGATCAGTCCCCCCCCTCTTTGACATGTGCAATTTTTGACCAAGTGACAAACGTATATGCACTTTATTCTTAAGTGTAGTCAAATGTTGTAAAGGTAGTAACACACAAACACAAAGATACAGTCATACACTGAAACACACTCACACATAAGGATTCACATATAGACACTCAAGCAGACACACAAAGAAACACACTAGGGCTGCAACAACTAATCGGTAAGACTGATCATAAAAATAGTTGTCAAAGAATCTCATTATCAATCTCAGACACAGATACCAAAAGAGACACCCAGCACTTGTTTACATTGACCTGACAAGTAATGATGTAGCTACAGTTTTTTCAAAAAAGGAGATTTACAAGATAAAATATGGAGTTCTGATTATCTTTTTGTCAAGGAAAATGCAAACTATATGATGACAACAGTATGCAGTAGCTGAAAGGAAGGGCCCTAGACTGTCTAAACAATCATTTAAAGGTGGATTGGTGACTTCTGTAAAGGTCTCATTAGTCTCAAAGTCTGTAGAAAGATGTGAATAATCGGTAGTATGGTCAAAATGTCCTAAAAAGGAACAGACAATGGACACACACACTCACAAAAAAAAAAACTTGCACATACACCCAATGATTCAAGGAAACATACAGAGAGACACCCACAGAAAACACACAAAGACATACATACACACACACACACACCCTCAATAAGACATCCACAGAAAACACACAGACATACACACACATTCACAGAGACACCCACAGAAAATGCACAAAGACATACACACACCCCCTCACAGAGACACCCACAGAAAACACAGACATATGCACACACCCTCACAGAAACATCCACATAAAACAACACAGACATACATACGCACACACACCCTCACAGAGACACCCACAGAAAATGCACAAAGACATATACATATACCCTCACAGAGACATCCACAGAAAACAGACATAAATACACACACAAACACCCTCACAGAGACATCCACAGAAAACACACAAAGACATACACACCCACCCTCATAGAGGCATCCACAGAAAATACACAAAGACATACATATACACACACCAACCCACAGAAAATGCACAATGAAATACACACACACCCTCAGACACCCACAGAAAATGCACACACACACACACACCAACACCCACAGAAAATAAATGCACAAATACATATGCAGACATCCTCACAGAAACATCCACAGAAAACACACATAGACAGACACACACACACCCTCACAGAGACATCCACAGAAAATGCACAAAGACAAATACACACACCCTCACCGAGACATCTACAGAAAACACACAAAAACATATGCACACACCCTCACCGAGACATCTACAGAAAACACACAAAAACATATGCACACACCCTCACAGAGAGACCCACAGAAAAAAAAATACATACGACACTCATAGAGACACATGTCTGGCGTTTATCTGCTGGCCACTGCGTTAACAATGATCACCTGTCAGAACCATAAGCATACAGAATAATATGGGGGGGGGGTGAGGTATCCCTATGTTGACCCCACAATACATAAACTTGTGACCCCTTTATTGAAAGCAGTATTCCTGGTCTTTCAAATGATGGGTCCTTTGTCCACCCGCTCTCAGCTGATTGTCACAACAATGACAAATACCTCTCATTTTTTGTTACATTTTTTTTAGGTTCTTTAATTTAGAACATGACTCCTATGCTGCAATTTCTTATACATACCACATCAAACAACACAAAAATGTATTTTATTTCTTTGCTCTTAATATGGAGCCATTTTCTCATATTATAGTTCTGCAAAAGTTATTTTCTAAAAATGCTTGGTCTGCTGAAAAAAAAGGAGGTATAATTTGAGTGGTTACCTCACAGAAAAAAAGTGCAATGAAGGCAAAGCAAAAAACACATCTAGCACAGGGGGTATGAAATGGCCCAGCAGTGAAAGGGTTAATGGAGATACTTTTGCAACAGTAACAAGGCCTATGCATTTACAAACACATAACCTGTTAACAGAGGTCATTTATGTCCCACACTGGAGATGTTCCTGAGCAGGGTATGGCTTGTGATTTGAGGTTAACCCCTTAACATTATACAATGTTGCAAAAGACTGCTTCTATAGAGTACTAAAGACACACGCACACTCCGGGGTCTTATGAGCCTACCTAGTTTTACTCTATAAAAAAGATACCAAAAGAACAAAGAAAATTTGATAGCAGAAGTAAATTGGAAAGTTGATTAAAATTGCATGTTCTATCTGAATCATGAAAGTTTAATTTTGACTTTACTGTCCCGTTAACCAAGATGCATAAACCTTCCAAGACAGCTTACAAAAATAATGTTGGCTCATCAATACACAGTTTGGACCTTAGATGTAATAAAAAAAAAATGGTAGTTGATGGGATACGTCATTTAATGTTTGTTTTTCCAGTGTGGAATGGGGAGCTGTGCAGTGTTTTACAAATTTAAAAAAACAAAACAAAACCCAGGAAGTTTAAAAGAAAGTGTGTGTTTTGTAGAAACCATTTTGGCAAGATAAAGAAGGAATGTGTTTACACAACAGTCACAACAGTACTGGGTGATCCAAAAGCAAACACAATCCTTCTTATCAAATGATTATCACATTCCACCAAAGGAAGGCAATAACAGGCTTTGTTTTAAAAAGGACACTAGCCTAAAACTATATTTCCCATTTGAAGCTGTGGATGCATCTTTGGAGGTCATTGAAGCCTGTAACTGCAAGTAATCAAAGAGATACTAAACCCAATTTTTTTTCTTTCATGATTCAGATAGAACATGCGATTTTAAGCAACTTTCTAATTTACTCCTAATAATTTTTCTTTGTTCTCTTGGTATCTTTTTTTGAAAATCAAGAATAAGTAAGGGAGCCGGCCCATTTTTGGTTCAGCACCTGAGTAGCCCTTGCCGATTGGTGGCGCTACTCAGAGTGCTGAACCAAAAATGGGTCGGCTCCAAATTTTAGATTCCTGCTTTTTCAAATACAGATAGCAAAAGAACAAAGAAACATTGATAATAGGAGTAAATTAGAAAGATGCCTAAAATTACATGTTCTATCTGAATCATGAAAGAAAAAAAAAATTGGGTTTAGTATCCCTTTAATTACTTGCAGTTACAGGCTTCCAGTAAGTACAAGTAGCACTTTGCTATTTTCAAACCTTTTTTTTTTCCAAATTAGCGATAGTTACATTGTAACACTGATATCCGTCAGGAATCCCTGAATAACCCTTCAAATGTATATATATATATTTTTAGTAGACAACCCAAAGTATTGATCTAGGCCCATTTTGGTATATTTCATGCCACCATATGCGATCAATTTTTTTTAAAAACTTTTTCACAAACTTTAGGTTTCTCACTGAAATTATTTACAAAACAGCTTGTGCAATTATGACACAAATGGTTGTAAATGCTTCTCTGGGATCCCCTTTGTTCATAAATAGCAGATATATGGCTTTGGTGTTGCTTTTTGGCAATTAGAAGGCCGCTGCACATCACACTTGTATTATGCCCAGCAATGAAGGGGTTAATTAGGTAGCTTGTAGGGTTTTTTCAGCTTTAGTGTAGAGATCAGCCTCCCATCTGACACATCCCAATCCCACCCCCTGATCCCTCCCTGACCCCTCTCAAACAGCTATCTTCCCTCCCCCACCTCACAATTGTCACCGCCATCTTAAGTACTGGCAGAACTATAATAAAAGGCTTTTTTTATGTTTATTCTAAAGTGTTGGATCCCCCTTAGCTAGGGTGACCATATTGCCGCTTTAAAAAGGGACACATATGAAAAATACATATGTCGGGGCTGTTTTCAGGGCTGTTTAAAGAAATGTTTTGTATAAGAACCCTGACATATGTATTTTTCATATGTGTCCCTTTTTAAAGCGGAAATATGGTCACCCTACCCATAGCCCCTAACCTCCCTGACCCCCCACCCCAACAGCTCTCTAACCCTCCCCCCTCTACCTATATGCCACCATATTGGGTCCTGACAGCTGTCTGCCAGTACCCAGTTTGCTGAATCGCTAAAAAATAATTTTTCTGTAGTGTAACTGCCCCCCCTCAATTCTCTACCCCCCTCCCCCTCCCAGATCCCTTTCCCAACATTTATTTCCCATACATCTGATTACTGAATATCAATGTAATGTGTGTGCGCCCGCCCTCATACTCGCTCCTGCACAATTGCGTACATTTGCGGGACACAGGATCCGGAACCGGGGGCCGCCCACCCGCCTCCCTGCTATGGCTTCCACCCACCAACGATCGGCTCTATCGCTGACCTATGCTCTCTCTCGTTTGTGGGTAAAAAGGGTACGGCAGTAATGCCTAAATGTCAAGGCATCACTGCAATACCTTGAAAGCGGTTGCTTCCAGCGCTTGAAACCCCAGAGGATGTGCCAGGCCACTTTACAGATCATTAGTTAGACCAAATCTGGAATACTGTGTACAGTTCTGGAGACCATATCTTCAGAAAGATATACATAAACTAGAAGCTGTCCAAAGGAGGGCTACTAAAATGGTACATGGTCTAAAATATAAAACGTACAAAGAAAGACTCTATGATCTAAATATGTATAGTTTAGAGGATAGAAGGGAAAGAGGTGACATGATAGAAACCTTCAAATATATGAAGGGATTTAATAAAATAGAAGCTGAAAGCATTTTTCACAAAAAAATAAATGCCAAAACAAGGGGTCACACTCTAAAGTTAGAGGGTAGCAGATTCAGGAGAAATTTAAGGCAGCATTTTTTTACAGAAAGGGTGGTGGATTCATTGAATGAACTTCCATTTGAGGTGGTAAACACAAAGACTGTAAAGGAATTTAAAAATGTCTGGGACATGCATAAGGCTAGCCTAAGGAAAAAGTAACATGTAATATGGGTAGACTTGATGGGCCTTTTTGGTTCTTATCTACCGTCAAATTCTATGTTTCTATGTTTCCTTGGTCGTTAACTGACACTTTTTGTAGAACGTGCCTGGTACGTCCTTGGTTGTTAAGGGGTTAAACACCGATTCTTACAAATGACTAATGCCACTTTCCAACCTGTACAAGTTAAATTGCCATGTACTGATCTAACCAGGGTCTTTGACAACCCCTGCTCTCACAAGTTCTTGAATAATCTTAAAAATTACAGCAAAATACACTGCATCACTGGCAACGACCATGGGCAGGCATGTTCCCGCACCTACTTAAAGGGACAGTCTACATCAGAATATTTATTGTTTAAAAACATAGATATTCCCTTTATTACCTATTCCCCAGTTTTGCATATACAACATGGTTATATTGTAGGACCAGTAAATATGGTAGATTTGCATAATCAACAAATACATAATAAAAACACAATACAATAACACAGTCTAAACTTCAAATGCAGTAGTAGATTATTTTGTTCCGACAAATTTCAAAGTTATCTATTTCCACCCACCCTGTATCATGTGACAGTCATCAGCCAATCACAAATCCAAATACATATATTTTGTGAATTCTTGCACATGCTCAGTAGGAAATGGTGGCTCAAAAATCGCAAGTAAAAATAAAAAGACTTTGCACATTTTGTTAATGGAAGTAAATTGTTTAAAATTGCATATCTGAATCAAGAAAGTTAAAATTTTGACCTGAGTGTCCCTTTAATATACTTTTTACCTTAGTGATTACCTTTTATCTAAGCCTCTGCAGACTGTTCCCTTATTTCAGTTCTTTTGACAGACTTGCATTTCAGCCAATCAGTAAAGACTCTAAATAACTCCATGGGAGTAAGTACAATGAACTAAGATAAGAGGAGGTCTTCAAAAGGTTTAGAAATAAGCATGTGGGCCTACCTAGGTTTAGCTTTCAACAAAGAATACCAAGAGAACAAACCAAATTTGATAAAAAAAAGGAAAATTGTTAAGTTGTTTAGAACTGCATGCCCTATCTGAATCATGAAAGTTTAATTTGACTACTAGACTGTCCCTTTAAATGGGGCCCGAAATGTTTAATTTAACAGTAAACATACTATTTTGTTCCCCCTGTATACAGGATTCTAAAACTTTACTCTGCAGCATTCTACACTGTGATTGTTTGATCAGTGCAGGCAAGAATTCATATATGCCCCCTTACAGTGTACTGTAAAATGTTATATATATATATATATATATATATATATATATATTTCTTCTGTTATGTGTGATCAGTCCACGGGTCATCATTACTTCTGGGATATAACTCCTCCCCAACAGGAAATGCAAGAGGATTCACCCAGCAGAGCTGCATATAGCTCCTCCCCTCTACGTCAGTCCCAGTCATTCTCTTGCACCCAACGACTAGATAGGATGTGTGAGAGGACTATGGTGATTATACTTAGTTTTTATGACTTCAATCAAAAGTTTGTTATTTTAAAATAGCACCGGAGCGTGTTATTACTTCTCTGGCAGAGTTTGAGGAAGAATCTGACAGAGATTTTTTACTATGATTTTAACCGGAGTCGTTAAGATCATATTGCTGTTCTCGACCATCTGAGGGAGGTAAAGGCTTCAGATCAGGGGACAGCGGGCAGATGAATCTGCATTGAGGTATGTGGCAGTTTTTATTTTCTGAATGGAATTGATGAGAAAAGCCTGCCATACCGTTAAAATGACATGTATGTATACACTTCAGTATTCTGGGGATGGTATTTCACCGGAACTACTGTGTTAAAGGTCACTAATCCTTTTAATAACTATTCTCATGTTAAACGTTTTTGCTGGAATGTAGAATCGTTTACATTGCTGAGGTACTGTGTGAATAAATATTTGGGCATTATTTTCCACTTGGCAGTTTTTTTTTTGCTTTAATTGTGACAGTTTCGTTTCTCTTCACTGCTGTGTGGGAGAGGGAGGGGCCGTTTTTGGCGCTCTTTGCTACGCATCAAAAAATTCCAGTCAGCTACTTTTATATTTCCTGCATGATCCGGTTCATCTCTGACAGATCTCAGGGGTCTTCAAACTTCTTTGAAGGGAGGTAAATTCTCTCAGCAGAGCTGTGAGAATTCTTATAGTGACTGTGTATAAAAAACGTTGTTTTGTTTTCTTATGTACAAATTTAATTAGTGTTGTTTTTTACTAATGGGAACAAACCTTTGCTAAAAGTTGTGTTGTTTTAAAGTTTGATGCAATAACTGTTTTTCAGTTCATTATTTCAACTGTCATTTAATCGTTAGTACCTCTTTGAGGCACAGTGCGTTTTTTTGCTAAAAAAGATTATAACCAAGTTGTAAGTTTTTTTGCTAGTGTGTTAAACATGTCTGACTCAGAGGAAGATATCTGTGTCATTTGTTCCAATGCCAAGGTGGAGCCCAATAGAAATTTATGTACTAACTGTATTGGTGCTACTTTAAATAAAAGTCAATCTGTACAATGTGAACAAATTTCACCAAACAGCGAGGGGAGAGTTATGCCGACTAACTCGCCTCACGCGACAGTACCTGCATCTCCCGCCCGGGAGGTGCGTGATATTTTGGCGCCTAGTACATCTGGGCGGCCATTACAGATAACATTACAAGATATGGCTACTGTTATGACTGAAGTTTTGTCTAAATTACCTGAACTAAGAGGCAAGCGTGATCACTCTGGGGTGAGAACAGAGTGCGCTGACAATGCTAGGGCCATGTCTGATACTGCGTCACAGCTCGCAGAGCATGAGGACGGAGAGCTTCATTCTGTGGGTGACGGTTCTGATCCAAACAGATTGGACTCAGATATTTCAAATTTTAAATTTAAATTGGAGAACCTCCGTGTACTACTAGGGGAGGTCTTAGCAGCTCTCAACGATTGTAACACTGTTGCAATACCAGAGAAACTGTGTAGGTTGGATAAATACTTTGCGGTACCGGCGAGTACTGACGTTTTTCCTATACCTAAGAGACTAACTGAAATTGTTACTAAGGAGTGGGATAGACCCGGTGTGCCGTTCTCACCCCCTCCAATATTTAGAAAGATGTTTCCAATAGACGCCACCACTCGGGACTTATGGCAAACGGTCCCCAAGGTGGAGGGAGCAGTTTCTACTTTAGCTAAGCGTACCACTATCCCGGTGGAGGATAGCTGTGCTTTCTCAGATCCAATGGATAAAAAATTAGAGGGTTACCTTAAGAAAATGTTTGTTCAACAAGGTTTTATATTACAACCCCTTGCATGTATCGCGCCGATTACGGCTGCGGCAGCATTTTGGATTGAGTCGCTTGAGGAGAACCTTAGTTCCTCTACGCTAGACGACATTACGGACAGGCTTAGAGTCCTTAAACTAGCTAATTCTTTCATTTCGGAGGCCGTAGTACATTTAACCAAACTTACGGCTAAGAACTCAGGATTCGCCATACAGGCACGCAGGGCACTGTGGCTAAAATCCTGGTCAGCTGATGTTACTTCTAAGTCCAAATTACTTAATATACCTTTCAAGGGGCAGTCCTTATTCGGGCCCGGTTTGAAAGAAATTATCGCTGACATTACGGGAGGTAAGGGCCACGCCCTACCTCAAGACAAGGCCAAAGCTAAGGCTAGACAGTCTAATTTTCGTCCCTTTCGGAATTTCAAAACAGGAGCAGCATCAACCTCCACTGCACCAAAACAGGAAGGAGCTGTTGCTCGTTACAGGCAAGGCTGGAAGCCTAACCAGTCCTGGAACAAAAGCAAGCAGGCCAGGAAACCTGCTGCTGCCCCAAAGACAGCATGAACCGAGAACCCCCGATCCGGGACCGGATCTAGTAGGGGGCAGACTCTCTCTCTTCGCCCAGGCCTGGGCAAGAGATGTTCAGGATCCCTGGGCACTAGAGATCATATCTCAGGGATACCTTCTAGACTTCAAATTATCTCCCCCAAGAGGGAGATTTCATCTGTCAAGGTTGTCAACAAACCAGATAAAGAAAGAAGCGTTTCTACGCTGCGTACAAGATCTGTTAACAATGGGAGTGATCCATCCGGTTCCGTGGTCGGAACAAGGACAAGGGTTCTACTCAAACCTGTTTGTGGTTCCCAAAAAAGAGGGAACTTTCAGGCCAATCTTAGATTTAAAGACTCTAAACAAATTCCTAAGAGTTCCATCGTTCAAAATGGAAACTATTCGGACAATCTTACCCATGATCCAAGAGGGTCAGTACATGACCACAGTGGATTTAAAGGATGCTTACCTTCACATACCGATCCACAAAGATCATCACCGGTATCTAAGGTTTGCCTTCTTAGACAGGCACTACCAGTTTGTAGCTCTTCCTTTCGGATTGGCTACGGCTCCAAGAATCTTCACAAAGGTTCTGGGTGCCCTTCTAGCGGTACTAAGACCGCGAGGGATTTCGGTAGCTCCGTACCTAGACGACATTCTAATACAAGCTTCAAGCTTTCAAACTGCCAAGTCTCATACAGAGTTAGTTCTGGCATTTCTAAGGTCGCATGGATGGAAAGTGAACGAAAAGAAGAGTTCTCTCTTTCCTCTCACAAGAGTTCCATTCTTGGGGACTCTTATAGATTCTGTAGAAATGAAGATTTACCTGACAGAAGACAGGTTAACAAAACTTCAAAATGCATGCCGCGTCCTTCATTCCATTCAACACCCGTCAGTAGCTCAATGCATGGAGGTGATCGGCTTAATGGTAGCGGCAATGGACATAGTACCTTTTGCACGCCTACACCTCAGACCGCTGCAATTATGCATGCTAAGTCAGTGGAATGGGGATTACTCAGATTTGTCCCCTACTCTGAATCTGAATCAAGAGACCAGAAATTCTCTTCTATGGTGGCTTCATCGGCCACACCTGTCCAGGGGGATGCCATTCAGCAGGCCAGACTCGACAATTGTAACAACAGACGCCAGCCTACTAGGTTGGGGCGCTGTCTGGAATTCTCTGAAGGCTCAGGGACTATGGAATCAGGAGGAGAGTCTCCTTCCAATAAACATTCTGGAATTGAGAGCAGTTCTCAATGCCCTTCTGGCTTGGCCCCAGTTAATAACTCGGGGGTTCATCAGGTTTCAGTCGGACAACATCACGACTGTAGCTTACATCAACCATCAGGGAGGGACAAGAAGCTCCCTAGCAATGATGGAAGTATCAAAGATAATTCGCTGGGCAGAGTCTCACTCTTGCCACCTGTCAGCAATCCACATCCCGGGAGTGGAGAACTGGGAGGCGGATTTCTTGAGTCGCTAGACTCTTCATCCGGGGGAGTGGGAACTTCATCCGGAGGTCTTTGCCCAAATACTTCGACGTTGGGGCAAACCAGAGATAGATCTCATGGCGTCTCGCCAGAACGCCAAACTTCCTCGCTACGGGTCCAGATCCAGGGATCCGGGAGCAGTTCTGATAGATGCTTTGACAGCACCTTGGAACTTCAGGATGGCTTATGTGTTTCCACCCTTCCCGCTGCTTCCTCGATTGATTGCCAAAATCAAACAGGAGAGAGCATCAGTAATTCTAATAGCACCTGCTTGGCCACGCAGGACTTGGTATGCAGATCTAGTGGACATGTCATCCTGTCCGCCTTGGTCTCTACCTCTAAGACAGGACCTTCTGATACAGGGTCCATTCAAACATCAAAATCTAACTTCTCTGAAGCTGACTGCTTGGAAATTGAACGCTTGATTTTATCAAAACGTGGTTTTTCTGAGTCGGTTATTGATACCCTGATTCAGGCTAGGAAGCCTGTTACCAGAAGGATTTACCATAAAATATGGCGGAAATACCTATACTGGTGCGAATCCAAAGGTTACTCCTGGAGTAAGGTTAGGATCGCTAGGATATTGTCTTTTCTACAAGAAGGTTTAGAAAAGGGTTTATCAGCTAGTTCATTAAAGGGACAGATTTCAGCTCTGTCCATCTTGTTACACAGACGTCTGTCAGAAAATCCAGACGTCCAGTCCTTTTGTCAGGCTTTAGCTAGGATCAAGCCTGTGTTTAAAGCTGTTGCTCCACCATGGAGTTTAAACTTAGTTCTTAACGTTTTACAGGGTGTTCCGTTTGAACCCCTTCATTCCATTGATATAAAAATGTTATCTTGGAAAGTTCTGTTTTTAATGGCTATTTCCTCGGCTCGAAGAGTCTCTGAGTTATCAGCCTTACATTGTGATTCCCCTTATCTGATTTTTCACTCAGACAAGGTAGTTCTGCGTACTAAACCTGGGTTCTTACCTAAGGTAGTCACTAACAGGAACATCAATCAAGAGATTGTTGTCCCATCCTTGTGTCCAAATCCTTCTTCAAAGAAGGAACGTCTTTTACACAATCTGGATGTAGTTCGTGCCCTCAAGTTCTACTTGCAGGCAACTAAGGATTTTCGCCAAACTTCTTCCTTGTTTGTCGTTTACTCTGGACAGAGGAGAGGTCAAAAAGCTTCTGCTACCTCTCTCTCTTTTTGGCTTCGTAGCATAATACGTTTAGCCTATGAGACTGCTGGACAGCAGCCTCCTGAAAGAATTACAGCTCACTCCACTAGAGCTGTGGCTTCCACTTGGGCCTTTAAGAATGAGGCCTCTGTTGAACAGATTTGCAAGGCTGCAACTTGGTCTTCGCTTCATACTTTTTCCAAATTTTACAAATTTGACACTTTTGCTTCTTCGGAGGCTATTTTTGGGAGAAAGGTTCTTCAGGCAGTGGTTCCTTCTGTATAATGAGCCTGCCTATCCCTCCCGTCATCCGTGTACTTTTGCTTTGGTATTGGTATCCCAGAAGTAATGATGACCCGTGGACTGATCACACATAACAGAAGAAAACATAATTTATGCTTACCTGATAAATTCCTTTCTTCTGTTGTGTGATCAGTCCACGGCCCGCCCTGTTTTAAGGCAGGTAAATATCTTTTAAATTATACTCCAGTCACCACTTCACCCTTGGTTACTCCTTTCTCGTTGATTCTTGGTCGAATGACTGGGACTGACGTAGAGGGGAGGAGCTATATGCAGCTCTGCTGGGTGAATCCTCTTGCATTTCCTGTTGGGGAGGAGTTATATCCCAGAAGTAATGATGACCCGTGGACTGATCACACAACAGAAGAAAGGAATTTATCAGGTAAGCATAAATTATGTTATAAATACACATACATATATACTGTAGATATGCATCGCACTGTGCACTCAAAGAACAATACTTACAGATGATAATGGAGAATGAACAGGTTAGTTGCACTCTGTCCCACTCCAACTAGGATTGTGATTCCCTTATTTATCTATAAATACACAAAGTTGTCATTATCTTATCTCTCACTCTATACTCAAAAGATCAGTACTTAGAGAGGACAGTGGAAAATGAATATTTTTAGTTCCTCTCTGTCCTACCCCCACTGGGATGGAATTTCTTCTAAACCTTCCTGTTTACAGTGTTTCAATAACCAGTATTTAGGCGATGACATTTTCAGCATAGTTGGGAAGACAGCCAAAACAAGTATTGTTATTTCAAATGACAAAATAAAGGTAAAGAAGTTATTTGCAACCAAATTAATAAAATCCACTTTAAAAGAAAGTTTAAACAAAAATTACAGTACACTGCCCCTCCTACTCAATAGGCTTTTAAAGTGCATGTGTGCATGTCCCTAAAACATTAGAACTTTTACTTACACAAAGTAAAGTTTAAATTAGTTTGAAATGATTGTAATGGTTTACTTTGTACTTGTATATTTTTGCAATTGCAGATAACACTGTGCATAAAAAAATACTTTAATAATATCTCTTTATTATATTTTCAGACTATTTATGACTTATTTTGGCTGAATAAAGTGACAGGATGAAAGATCGCCTGGAGGAACTAAAGCAGAAGGCAAAAGAACTAGAATTAGCCGGGGAAAAAGAATCTACTTCAAAGGAAGATGATGAACCGGGCGAACTAAAGCAACAAGCTGTTCTATTCGAGAAAGAGCCCATCCTTGAGGGCTATTTACTTGGAATCCGTAAAATTCAAAATGAACTGACGGAACTTTCCGAAAACGTGACAAGGTTTGGGCAGCAGCAGAAGACCCTTGTGTCCACCATGAGAAGGTTTAGCGTACTAAAGAGTGAATGTAACATTACACAAGACATTAAATTACAGGCAGAGAACATAAGCAAGCGCTTGGCACTTTTATCTCAGCATGTAAAAAAAGCGGAACAGGAAACAGAGCCATCATCAAACCTCACTAGGATTCTCAAGGCTCACCAGGCCGCTCTCTACAGACATTTTCAGAATATTATGGTGAAATACAATGAAACAATCACACTCAAGCAGTTCAAATGTAGAACATTCATTATAAGACAACTAGAGGTGGCCGGAAAAGAGGTATCTGAACAAGAAGTGAATAAAATGCTGGAACAAGGCAAATGGGACGTTTTCAATGAGAACTTACTCACAGAAGTTAAGATCACTAAAGTTAAATTATCAGAGCTTGAACAGAAGCACAAGGAGCTGATGAACTTAGAAAATCAGATAAAGGAATTAAAAGATTTATTTTTACATATTTTCCTTTTAGTAGAGGAACAAGGGGAACTGATTAACAATATTGAACTGGCCACATCCAATACTGCAGATTACATCCAGAATTCACAGGATCATTTTAAACTGGCAGTTAAGTACAAAAGGAGAAACCCATGCAGGACTCTATGCTGCTGTTGTTTTCCTTGCTTTAAATAAGATGGAAAAACACATTATTATTTTTTTTAAATGGACAATGTAACCAGCCAAGTTCCTGATAAAAGTTAATTGTATTCAAAACTGCTGCAGAAACGTCCCCCCCCCCAACTGGGAGCTTTATTTCTTCTACTGCCTTTTGTTTAAATTATTTTTCTATAACCAATACTGCAGTAACTATTTTCAGTATAGTTGGCGTTTTTAAAAGGAGCTATTTCAGATGACAAAATAAAGGTTAAAAGGTTGTTTTGAAAACAATTTCATACACTCCTGCAGTTAAATGGATCAGTGGGAACACATACAAGGAAGGGTCATTTTAAAGTACAAAGTCCCTTTTGGGTACAAGTTTACAAAACCCTTTTTATCCTATAAAATGCACAAATGTTGGTATCGTACTATTAATAATTGTATCAAAACTACATATTACTGCATGAAAACATACTAATTTGATTTCAAAACGACATTAAAATGCATAAAAAGATGAATTATTAAATGAATGGTAATTTCTAAGCATGTCATTAACCCCTCAAAGAGAAGTTAATGTGACAGTGAATGTCTGAAAGGCATATGCAGCATAATGCCCCTTTAAGTTATATTCAAGTTTGCGTGTTTCTATTTTAAGTTTACTTTTGGAAGGGCTGTCCGGTACCCCCCAGCCCACAGTGCCACATTGATGCCTCACATGAGCAATAGCTTCCTGTGAGCCCACAGCAATATAAGCATGTCTCCATTGAAGCTACCGTGCATGTGATGCATCAGCGCACTTGAGAGCTATAGCAAGTGAATATCGCTAACAGTCGCCTTCTGGTTGGTTGGCTGCACCCCAGTAGCATTTTAGAATAAGAAGTAAAAGGAATTAAAAAAAAAAAAACTGTGGCAGCTGGAAATGGGATGTAAAAAGTACATTTAAAATATAAACACACAAATGTGAGTATAACTTAAAGGGGCATTATATAACATATTTTTAACAATTAAAAACATGTCTGTTATGAGATTCTTTTTCAGGACATGTTTACTGTCCCTTTAAAGTCTCATTTGGCATTCCAACACATTGCTGTGACTAAGCAAGACGATCAATCAATCTCTCTGCCCTGCTGTGGAAAAGCAACGTAGAATAACTGGGAGTGAATTTTAACTATGTGTTTAACATTCAAGCATCTGTTTGATAAAAAAATGCCACCTAATTACATTTTATTACTATAATCTTCAGTCTCGTTAAATTCTAAAAAAAAAAAAAAAAAAAAAATCAATTTAACAAAATTACAAAGTACTTTTTTACAGCAACCAAAAAATGTTGCAGAACACCATTCTAAAAATGCCATTTTTTATATTCTGACAAAATTGTATTTTGTTTAAGCCTTTAAAAATATATTGGCTTAGTATCATCATTGGCAATAATAGGAAGACAGAAAATGTGCTGTACACGTATAGTGTTCTCTGTATGTGGGAACATTGCACAATAAGTAAACTGGAGATAAACTAGAAAACTAATAAATACTAGGTTTACAGTACACATTACATTTGTGAAAACATGACAGACCACTATATAAACCTCTATTACTAATCGTTCTTTATTATCACTGTGGAACAATGAAACATATACAGTGGAAATGATCTACTGTGGTTACCAATCTTAATGGTCAGTTTATATAAATTACAAGTACAATTTCAGAATTCATTCAGACTTTTTCGTTACTGTTTAACAAAAAATTTTTTTTTTTACAAAAGATATTGTTTACATTTGGTCTCCCCCCCCCCCCCACAAAGCTGTTCCATTTTACAGATGTGAATACACAAATATTTTGAAATCCAAACTATTCAGAAAGTCAAACCTTTTATGCTTCCAAGCAGTCTGAGTAAAGGGTTTTGAACATAAACTCTTTATTTAGGCTATTTTGGATATTTTATATTTGAATATATTTTTGTATTTGATCCACTTCTTTATTATCAGCACCAGAAACAATTTTGTTAAAAAAAAAGCCTCAGTTGTGGTATTACTTTATGGTTTATGGGGAAAAAAATAAAATAAACTCCACCAACCTCTGTAGGCTTTCAAAAACATACATTGCATCACTGGTGACATCACACAACACTGTTGATGACATCGCTAGTTACATCACAAATTAAAATTATCAAAGGCATCTCTAGTAACATCATCCATGACATCATCATACAGTCAAAACTATATATTTACACACACACATATATATATATATATATATATATATATATATATATATATATATATATATATATTTACACACATACATACAAACATATATATATATATATACACACACACACACACACATATTGTGGAAGCAAATTAATAAATGTAAATTTAAAGGCAGTGAGATATTAGAAGGAACAGAAACATTTAATTATTAGCCCTTTGGAAATTTAGTGGGGAAGTATTGGAGAGTCAAAGGGTTAAAGGGACACTCAGGTTAAATTAAATTTTCATGATTCAGATACAACATGTAATTTTAAACAACTTTCCAATTTACTTCCATTTAAAAAAAATGTACACAGCCTTTTATATTTATACCTTTTGAGTCACCAGATCCTACTGAGCATGTGCAAGAATTCACAGACTATACGTATATGCATTTGTGATTGGCTGATTTCTATCACATGGTACACGGGGAGTGGAAATATACATAACTTTGAAATTTGTTATAAAAAAAAATCTACTACTCATTTGAAGTTCAGACTAAGTGCTATTGCATTGTCTTGTTATCTTGCATTTGTTGATTATGCAAATCTAATGTGTTGACTGGTCCTTTAAATCAGTGTTTTTCAACCAGTGTGCCGTGGCACACTAGTGTGCCATGAGAGATCCTCAGGTGTGCCACGGCAGACTGACAACAGTGTGACATATTTTTTAAACTTGGTTTTTACTCCCAGTGCAGGGGTAGTTTGTAGGAGGCATGGCATAACAGCACAATACATACAGTATGTGTGTGTTTGTGTATATATATATATATATATATATATATATATATATATGCTGTATTAGGCTACAATGTGTGATTTTTTTTTAAATTTTGGGATGGTGGTGTGCCAGAGGATTTTTTAATGTAAAAAAGTGTGCCACGGCAAAAAAAAGGTTAAAAATCACTGCTTTAAATAACATGTACTGTTAGATGAATCTTAAAATATCAAAGATATGTACACCTTGCTTCAGCTAACAAGGTTCTGGGTTCAAAAGAAAGCTTATAAAACAAAGTATGACATGTAATACACCAGTATTAAAGGGACAGTAAGCGCCTCTTGTGTAAAAATCGTGCTTTTTCCCACGCTCCCTAGAGCAGTCACAAGCAAAGTCTGTATCCTAAGTTTTCACAATGCTGAAAATTCCCTAAACCAGGGATCAATAAATCTATTTAAAATTTAGAAGCCAGTATGAATATTCAGAATCCAGATATACCTTTAGGAGGTAGACAGTGGTATTTGTATATAGATATATGAAGAATAACCCAAAATATTAGGATCAGGGGTAAAATTCTACGAGCCAGTAGTCCCTGGCTTCTTGGTTTGTCAAACCCTGCTCTAAACCACACATTTGACTTGCACCATTTACATGTTGCAGAATTTGCTTTTTGGCTTTTCCAGGATACGTAGCACAAACAACATTTTTAGGCAAATGGAAGATGTGTTAAATGTATTTTTAATATCATTTGAAATATGCAAATCCAGGTTTTACTGTCTCCAGAAATGTATACTTCAGGTTATTTAAAAAAAACAATAACAAATTTAATTCTTTATACCCATATGAGGACCTTGAGGAGGCAGTAATAGATTAGGCATTGGAAAGAAGAGCAAAGAGATCTTGCAGGGAAGTAGAAACTAAAATGCCACAGTATTCCATTTCTTTTTATTCTGCAAATGAAAAGCCTGAAAAATTATTTGTCTGAAAATAATGATAAAGACAACTCCTACACCGCTGTTGGTGGATATGGAGATGTCTCCACACGTCTGACATGAAACTTATTTATCCACAATGAAAAACCCTTATTTAGATACAACAAAATAATGTCACTTTCATTTGAAAACTGTGCAAGAAAACAAGCACAATATTTGGTAAAGGATTTCTAAACAAAAGTTATGTGAAGGAAAGATCAGAACACTTGAACTATAGTTGTCAACAAATACAAAAGGTGTGTGTGGGGATTAGTGAAACTGAGACAAATAAACATGGCTGAATTTGTTATAGGATGGAATGTTGTGATGCTTATTATACCCCAGATTAATCTTCTAAGTCTGCAACCTTATTGATATAAAGATGTATACACAGATAAATGTTCTTAGAGAGATTTAAATTTATCTTTGAAGAAAGAAAAAATATTATATAATATTCTACCATAACTATAAGTCAACTGTATTTTAAAAACTTTAAGGGACACTTGTCTCCTTCTTCAGAAAACTGCAGATTTTCCCCACAGCACTATTAATATAACAAAGTCACCCAAAACCATAACATTTAGAAACCAGGATCCTGACTTACATTAAAACTGGTTTTCCTGAAATTTTAGGATGCCTTAGAACTTCAGCCATTGTTTCCTTTGTTTCTTCCATCCTGTTAATATCACTCGAGTCAATAACAAACACTACTCCATAAGATTCAGCATAATAGTTTTTCCAAATTCCTCGAATTCTCTTTCCACCACCCAAGTCAAACATTGTGATCTCAAATCTCCCCTGCTTAATGTCTGCTTTTGAAAATCCAACTGTCGGGGCCACATCTTCAGGAGACTCTGAAAGGAATAAAAAAAAACAATTACCAGATCAATAACATCAGTATGATTTTATAAACGTAAAAAAACCCTAGCATTTAATCAGTATTTATTAGCAGAAAATAAATAAAATAAATACACACACACATATACATACATTATATATATATATATAAAATAAAATAATAAGTATATAATTTCAGTCAAAACCACTGTCAAATTGAAAATCTAAGTCTTAGTAACAAAACAATTGTTTGGTGTAATTTTGTTCGTACCATAAGGATCTGTACCATAAACCTACTACTATTTAGAAATTATCTTAAAATATCAATTTAGGTTGCCGCTTTCAGAATTCATTAGAAGTTTCTTCCATTATTCTTAGAACTGAGTTTCATATTTGTACACTGCTAACAACACAGATATTTAGTAATTACGCAAACATTATTAGTCAGCAATTACAATATTGTTTAAACATTTCTAACAGTAGAATCACATTAAAGGAATATGAAACCCAATAATGTTCTTTTGTTATTCAGACAGAGCATACAATTTTTTTTTTTTTTTTAAGTTTCCAATTTACTTCTATTATCAAATGTATATTTTTTGTTGGAGAGATACCTAGGTAGGCATCTGGAGCACTAGTGCTGCCATCTAGTGCCCTTGCAAATGGATAACATTATTGCAAAACTGCTGCCATATAGTGTTCCAGACCTGTGCACACTCTTGAGGTTACGTAAATAGAAGTAAAATTAGAAAGTTGTTAAAAATTGCATGCTCGATCTGAATCATGAAAGAAAAATGTTGGACTTCATGTCCCTTTAAGGAGCACATTTAAAAAATGTATAGATTCCCCTCCTCTAACCTATAAATGTGGGAGATCTCAATTTTTATATTGGGGCTGACTTCCCACTGCAATTTGTATTTACTAATCAAATTACCAAATTAAAGGGACAGTAAACACATTTCTGTTGTGCTGCTAAAGAATAACATATCAGCCATGTCTTAACATTTTTAAAACAGGATTAATATAATTTTTCTGCAATTATTTTTCACTAGCCAAACTCCACCACCATTTGCCTTATTTGGAGAAGCCAATCTGGGCTTTAGTCAGCAAACTACCAGGCTAGCTAGCCACGGTCATAAATTTAATATAGAACACGTTTATTTGCAGTTGTTATCAGTTAAAGCCAATAAGAGACAGATGCCTAACAGACTTATCCTTGAGAAGCCAGCAGGATGCATTTCTTGTTCTGAGTATTAGAAATTGCTCAATTTTAACAGCTACATTACATAAAAAGGGGGCAAAATAAATAATGAAAATATATTGAAAAATTGTTTCATTAAACATACCTAAACATTTTATATACAAATCTCAAGGTGTTTTCTGTACCTTTGAGGACTGGTTTAAATT
>NC_069501.1:180123550-180208550 GCF_027579735.1 Bombina bombina | reverse complement strand
GTTGTGTCTTGTGTAAGGAAGTGTCTAATTTTAGAGATGTTTTTAAGGTGGAAGCGGCAGGCTGTAGCCAAGGACTGAATGTGAGGAGTGAAGGAAAGATCTGAGTCAAATGTGACCCAGAGACATCGGGCATGCGGGGTAGGGGTAATGTTATCTATGTTATCTAATTTGCCTCATTCTTTAGATATCCTTTGTTGAAGAAAAGCAATGCACGTGAGTGAGCTAATCACACAAGGCATCTATGTGCAGCCACCAACCATAAGCTACTAAGCCTATTTAGATATACTTTTCAACAAATGATACCCAGAGAATTAAGCAAATTAGTTGTTTAAAATTGCATGCTCTATCTAAATCGCAAAAGAAAAAAAATGTGGGTTTCATGTTTCACTAACACAAAACACATCACTGCAACCTATGTGACCGGGCATGGTGCTTGAATACTGATCCTCTAGTGTCACACGAAGCATTTATGAAAAAGTAAACTAAATAAATTGTGAAAATACATTTTGATGATAAACTTTCCCCTTTGTACAAACAGATCAGGGATGTTAGCAATATCTGAAATGGAGTTTAGTTCATCAGTTGTAATAAAATACTTACTTTTTAATGTAGTGCTGAAATTCAAATACCCTGACACCCACTTCAAAAGTATTTTTTTTTTTTGTGAGCAAATGCTTTAAACTGTTCTGCTATCAGTGCACTAGCTACAAAAAAAATAATAATAATTATGTGAGTGCCGTAGGGCTAGAGCGACAATTGGAGAACAGTTTAAACCATTAGCTCAGAAAAAAAATTAAGTTACAGCGCATTTTCTTAAGAAGTTATCAAAGTCGCTCTAAAATATTGCTTAGATTCAGGACTTTATTTTGAAACATGTAAAATTTACAATCACTTTAATATTTTAATTTTGTTTGCAGTATTTACAGCTGTATTCTCATACACAAAACTCAGAGCTCTGGGTGATCCCCTCGTTAACCACCTAGAGCTGTAAGCTTTAGAAGTGGCATGAATTTGAATCCATTCTGTTTTGAGTGTTTAGTCAACTTCCATGTTTTGTGTGTTTAGGAAAGATAACGTTAACCGCTTTGTGTCGTTACTATAGCGTTAACATCAGAATGAAGTTCCAATATAAACACTATTAGTAAAATCATTGAAGCGATCACATGATTTCAAGGGGGGATTAGATCATGAGGGACTGCCTACACTGCTAGGCAGGCCCCCAGGCCGATTCTTCACTTTGTCAAAGGGGGAAGCTACAGGATATATATGGTAGAAGTTTCAATGTTGTCCTAATGGCCTTAAAGCCCGGTGCTATTAGGATGGCATGGAACGTCCTAGCAGTGTGAAGGGGTTAATGCTCTTGTTTGTATTTCACTACGTTTGGTTGAAGGCTAGCATGTTTGGCTGTAAGTTAGGTAAAAACAATACTCAAGTTATGGTGAGATAAAAGCATGAGATTAATATCCTCCATTTTATAAAATTAAAAACCACAAAACTTATTGTATAGCCAATTAGCACACCAGGCAAAAGCTTTTCCATATACATTGTTGTCAATGCACTAGAGAACTCTGGGTAAAATATGATTTTTGATTTCAGTACTGTGTTGACCACAGAAATCCCCTTATGGAGTAGGTGCAGCAAAAACAAAACAACTTCTGCACAGCTGTTTCAATCTCAATATCTCTCATCAGCAGAAGAAAAGTATGAAGAGGTCTTGATGTGGAATTGAGTCTATCACCATTTCACTAAATGCAGTAACCAGATCTTCAATGTATTCCTTTGACCAATTTGTGAGCATCCAAGTTAGCGGCAGATATTGAGTGTGCTGTGTTGCTGTATAAATGAAAAACCTAATATACAGTCCTAAAAATAATGAAGCAAATAGAAACAGACACAACAGAGCATGGGAGGAGTGAGAGATTACAAAGTGGGAAAGGTACAGAAATACATAACCAAAAAAGAGATTGTTTTTGTAGTTATTGAAGGTTCTTAAAACGTACCTCACTGGTTCTCTCCATCGTTTTAACCAATCACAGCAATTCGCCATCAAGCTAAACATTCCAAATCCTTGGCCATAAGAACCAAGGGAGTAAAAAACAAACAAACAAAAAAAAACAAAATGTCACAAAACCAGAATCTTCTAAAATGGCTTCATCCTCTTGAATCACCCAGGACTACATCCACGTATAGTTCTCTCCAAGAGTATTAATTATGGCTTTGTAAACCCTGGTAAAAGTAAGAAAACAACTGTAACCAAAACAAAAAAACTTTCATATCAATAAAATCACACAACAGAGTGAGTATAAACAAAGACCATTAAATAGGAGGAAACAAATGTGCCTAAATAAATATGCCTAAACAAATGTATATATTACAAATGATTGCTCCTTTACTATACATTTAAATATAATCAAGAGACTATGTGGTCTGTATGACACAAACCAATAATATAGTGATAACAAATGTAATTATTCTCACAAACCCTAAAATAAGAATAAAGAAAAACACTTTACACAGGCAAGGCATCAGCATACTTAAAGTATAATTAAACTATTACCATTGTTTGTAAACAGAGTTCTTAGGAAAATATAAGTAGCTTAATGAATTTCCCTAATAAGTATATTTATGGTACTCAAAATTGAAATGCGAATAGGTGCATTTTAAATTTAAAAGGGACAGTATACACCAATTTCCACATAACTTCATGTAAAAGACACTACTATAAATAATAATATGCACAGATACTGATCTAAAAATCCAGTGTAAAACCGTTTAAAAAAAAACTTACTTAGAAGCTCCAAGTTTAGCTCTGTTGAAAAGGTTAGCTGTAAACCCCACTAAAAGTGGGTGTATAGCAAAAAAACAGACACTCCCCCTTCCTCTGCATATGAAAAGACTCTTTACACAAACAGAAGCAAGCTGGAGTAGGTATACTTCAGTATACTTTAAAACTTTGGGGCTTGGTTAGGAGTCTGAAAATCAGGGCAATGTTATTTAAAAATAAGCAAAACAATACATTTATTTTTTTAAAAACCTGTATACTATAGGCTATATAAATGGATAATATACAAAACATTTATGATAACAAATACCAAAGTATCACAAAAGGAAAATGAATGGAATAAATGTGATCAAAAGAAAAAAAACGGAGTGAATAAATATACGTGGTGCCACTCACGTATAATCAACCTAAATAAATAAAGTTCATATAAGGATATGTGTACTTTTCCCGGCACTCTTCAATCTTCTGTGTGGTCTCTCTTGATCCTTATAAAAAAGAAGAAATATGCCACATAGCGTAATTCTGTAATATTGTTGCAATAAGAAACTTGTGTCTGTGCAAATGGTTACTCACATGCGGTAGAGCTATAGCCTAGCTCAGGTGGAAGCGCACACCCTCTTTTATACTGTTGGGTAAAACAGATTCTTGTTCTTGTCGTTCAGATAAATGAATTTATTAAAACATCATAAAATATATATATAAAATAGCGTCACCAGACCTGCTAACAACACCTTCTATAATAAGTATAGGCAATACAGTGTAGTAATTGCTCAATATGAGCTTAACAGAGTACTAGAAACCGTGGTAAGGAGTGTAGAAACTGAACCACACAACCTCCCCCAGAAAAACCAGTAACTGTTGCTCTCCTTATTGGTGTGCAGGTATTTAGGAAGGCGCCAAGGAACAAACAGTCCAACGTACGTTTCGCATTAAGCTTTATCAAGGATGGTGTGCGCATGTCCAAAACCTTCATTTAAGTCATTCAAAAGCTTTAAACCGGATATCCGGTATAGTGTCCTCCATCTTTAAAATGGGCAAACATCTCAATTCGTGGTCATCTTAAAACTTAAAATAGAGATTTTCACAATGAAAGCTTTCATCAATATATGCATAGACATTGTTAAAGATAGGAACATTCAGCAAAGAAATATTCAAATTAAGTTCAAAAACATTAATTATTATTCAAATTCCATAGACGAACTTATCCTCTAAGTACCGTACCATATAAATAGAGAGTAGAAATGTATAAATTCTGAGCATAAAGGGAAATATATCCGTAAAGGTATACATCCTACAATATATTTAGTAACCGTGATGTTTTCCTTATTACCCAAAAACCAGTATCTGGTGCAATATATAGATGAAGAAAAATCTATCACAATTCTAGTCATCTTACAGCAATTCATCAATACCTAATTCGTAAATTTTAGTGACTACTACCGGATAATTTGATTAAATTTAAGATGTGTACATTTGAATTGTCAGCTTATGTTGTTTTATACTGATATATTAGTACTAGGGATGGAAAGTTTTATGTTTAATTTAGATTCTTCAGAATTACTTGTTGGGGGGTATGTATGTTGTTTATAAAAAGTGATGAAGTTCGAAATCCTTATTGAGGCCATTTGGTATGAGGCTATCCATAATATGGATCCATTTCATCTCCAAACGACCCAATTGGTTCTGTATATCTCCTCCTTTCCACCCATGTTCTACCTTCCTGATGCCCAAAAATTCTAGATCCTCTGGTCTTCTATTGTGTTTTTTGTCAAAGTGTGCTGATAATGTATGTTTCTGAAAACCTTTCTTTATGTTGTATATATGTTCGTTCAACCTTACTTTTAAAAGCCTGGAGGTGCGTCCTATGTAAATTAGATTACACGTGCAGCGTAACAAATATATTACATTTTTGCTGTTGCATGTGATGACTTGGTTAATGTTATACTGCCTTTTCCCATCCATGGAATGAAATTTATTGCAAGTTTTAGGTCCCTTTTTCATTTCTTTACAGGCACTACAAAATTGGCACCTTCTAAAGCCTTCTTGTAATGTAGGTAACCAGTTGCTAGTTGGATTAGTACCCTCTGTCTTTTTTATTGTTTTATGCGTGAGTTGTACTTTTAAATTTGGAACCTTTTTAAACATTATATACGGTTTGTCTTCTATGAGTTCAGACAGGCTTGGATCTCTAAATAAAATTCCCCAATGTTTTTGTATAATTTCTCTCACTTCTTTACTTTGGGTGCTGTGTTGTAGGATCAATCTACTTGCTGAATTATCTGTTTTTGATAACCAGTAGTTTTTTTGCTTATACTGGAGTAGATTTTTTCTGTCCAAGTTTGCCACTTCTACTATTTTCTCTTCTAAGAAATTATTTGAATAATTCTTCTCTACAAATCTTTCTTTAAGTATTTTAGATTGAGTGTGAAAGACCGCATCATCCCTACAGTTGCGCCTAAGGCGCATAAACTGTCCCTTTGGTATATTTTTTAGCCAGTGTCTTTGATGGCAGCTGTTTAGATTGATGTAATTGTTTACATCTATACTTTTAAAGAAGTTTTTTGTTTTTAAGCCCTCATTTTCTATATATATTTCTAAATCAAGAAATTCCACTTTTGTTCTACTTTGATTCCATGTAAGAGTTATATTAAATTCGTTAGATTTAAGATGTTCCTTAAATTCTTTTAATTGATCCTCCGTTCCTGACCAAATCAGGAACAGATCGTCTATGTAGCGACGATAGGACACCAGATATTGCGCCCAGGGGGAATTGAAGATGTATAGATTTTCCCAATTGGCCATATATAGGTTGGCATAACTGGGCGCAAATCTGGTGCCCATCGCCGTTCCACTTATCTGTAAATAATATGTTTTATTAAACCAGAAATAATTAGTCTCTAGGATGATCCTAATACCATCCAAAATAAATTGTAGCTGTTTAGGGTCAAGGGTGGTATCCTCTTTCAAGATGTCACGTACTGACGTAATCCCTAACTCTGTGTCTATTATGGTGTATAGGGATGTGACATCTCCAGTGACTAGTATCCACTCTTTATTCCATTGGATGTCTTCAAGATAATTCAATATACTGATAGTATCTTTCAGATAAGATTTTGTGTTCTTAACATATGTTTGTAGGAATGAATCTATGTATGCCGATAGGTTACTGGTATGTGAATTTACCCCAGACACAATGGGCCTCCCTGGAGGATTTATGGGATCTTTATGGATTTTTGGGAGTATATAAAAACTTGCAGTTTTGGGAAATTGGTTGCATAAGTATTGGTACTCCTTCTTGTTTAAAATACCTTCTTTTAATCCATCGTTCAAATATTTCTCAATTCTTTTTCTGTAAACAAAAACAGGATTTGAGTCTAATTTTTTGTATGTATTTAAATCATTCAGTTGTCTGAGACACTCTTCATTATATTTTTCCCTGTCCATTATAACAGTGCCTCCGCCCTTATCGGCCGGCTTCACCACTATCTTGTCATTATCCTGTAGTTGTTTTAGTGCTGTTTGTTCTACTTTGGTCAAATTTGAAGTATAATTAATTTTAAGGTGTTTAATGTCTCTATGGACTAATTCTAAGAATGTTTCCATTGGGGCTGACCTAAATTGCGAAGGATTGAATAGTGACCTATTTTTGACTTCTGCATGTTTGTATTTATTTGGGTCAGGAGTCTTATTATTCACAATAGGACTGTTAAGAAAGTATTTTTTAATACATAAGTTACGTATAAATTTCTGCACTCCTATATAGGTGTCAAATTTATTGATTCTATAACTGGGTGCGAAATTAAGACCTTTGTCCAGAACAGAAATTTGTGCTCTTGTTAGTTCTATCTCGGATAGGTTAAAGATACCTTTTCCTATCTCTTTATTGTCAATTCTCGCTACTTCAGTTATGTTCTTATTCATTATTTTCTTCCTTTCCCTTAATATTCTGTTCTGTCCATATTCCTTCTCCTTTTGTTGAACAGGTCCGAGTTTGTGCGATTGTATTTTCGTTTGCCTGCTTCTAAAAAAACTTCCTCATCTTCTTCTGAGCTAAATCTATTTAAGTCCTCGAATCTGTTATATGTAGGGATATCTTCCTGATAATAAACTCTTTGTTTTTTAAAAGGGTTTCTAGGTTGCTGCCATTCATTATCCTCCTTCCTTTCCTGTTCTATACGATGGTAATTCCCCTTATGTTGTGCATAATTCCCTGACTGATGTTGATTCTTTTTATACCCTTGTCTGGATTCCTTTTCGTTGTTATGTGAGTAATAGTTCTCTCTCTCTCTATGTGCCAGCGTATGGTAATGATGTTTGTTATTATTGCTATTATTATATGTATTTCTATTGTAGTATCCGGGTCTCATTTCATTATTTCTATTCTCTACAAAGAATTTTTCTTTGCTATTGTTATAATTATTTACTCTCATATTCTTGATTTTAAAATTCCTTTCCTTCCTTTCCTTATAGTCCTCATGGTCTCTAAAATATTTCTTTCTTTTAGTATTTTTTATTTCTTTCTTTAAGGTATCCAAATTATCGGCTATTTTTTGTGATAATTCATTGTAACTTTTATTGTTCATATGTGGAATTATTTTTTGCTCTAACATATTGATTTCTTCATTTGCTTCATCTAATAATTTTTTTCTCTCACTTATAATTAGATTCATGAGTTTCTTAGTACATTCCTCTAAAATATGATTCCATTTTGTTATGAACATTAAGTTATCCTGTCCAAATGTCGGATTTTTTAATATTCTCAGCCCCCTTGGTGTGATTTGTTCCTTTAAGTATTTCTCTAATGTGACTATTTCAAGATGGTATTTAATTTCCTTAGACATTAGTTTTTCTACTTCTCTTAACAGATTCTCCAAAGAATCATTAGTGTTTTCGGAGTTATCAAAAAAATCATCCGCACATGATGTAGTTGTGCGTCTGTTCAAAAATAGAGACATAGCGGTTCTATTTAAATCCTTTCCGGGATCTGGTCTAACTACGTGTATCTGCAAATTTATTTTGTTAGAACAGACACGATGACTCGGGTATTAAATTCAGGTAGTAGTGTTTGTTACTTTTTATGATATTCACTAATAGGTACAGTTATTTTGGTGTAAGTCTGCCTATTTCTACAAATAACGGACAGCGTATTGCTTAAAAACTGTATATGATACCAATATGTAAGAAACTATTGTTTAGCGTGCTCTATAGTGAAACTATAGTGAAACTATTGTTTAGTGAAACTATTGTTTAGCGTGTTCTATAGTGCTTAGTATAGTATTTAAACAAACTATTGTTTAGCGTGCTCTATAGTACTTAGTGTGACTATACATAACTTATATATATATATATATAATCTCATACAAAAACAATATCAACCAAAACAATATCATATAAATTGTAAAATGTGTGAAGTGTGTGAAATGTAAAACCTTATGTGAAGTTCACTCAGATCGCTTCGTGATAATTATATAAAAAAGTTATACAAAAAGTTATATAAAAAGAAAGTGCTACACAATATTGCGACATCAAATGATATACAATAGCTTAACCTAGCAGCCAAGTTTACAAAAAATAGTGAAGTAAGGACTAGACCGTACAGCCTAGTGTACAATAGATGTGGTATAAAAAACAAAAATGATAACAAATACCAAAGTATCACAAAAGGAAAATGAATGGAATAAATGTGATCAAAAGAAAAAAAACGGAGTGAATAAATATACGTGGTGCCACTCACGTATAATCAACCTAAATAAATAAAGTTCATATAAGGATATGTGTACTTTTCCCGGCACTCTTCAATCTTCTGTGTGGTCTCTCTTGATCCTTATAAAAAAGAAGAAATATGCCACATAGCGTAATTCTGTAATATTGTTGCAATAAGAAACTTGTGTCTGTGCAAATGGTTACTCACATGCGGTAGAGCTATAGCCTAGCTCAGGTGGAAGCGCACACCCTCTTTTATACTGTTGGGTAAAACAGATTCTTGTTCTTGTCGTTCAGATAAATGAATTTATTAAAACATCATAAAATATATATATAAAATAGCGTCACCAGACCTGCTAACAACACCTTCTATAATAAGTATAGGCAATACAGTGTAGTAATTGCTCAATATGAGCTTAACAGAGTACTAGAAACCGTGGTAAGGAGTGTAGAAACTGAACCACACAACCTCCCCCAGAAAAACCAGTAACTGTTGCTCTCCTTATTGGTGTGCAGGTATTTAGGAAGGCGCCAACTAGCAACTGGTTACCTACATTACAAGAAGGCTTTAGAAGGTGCCAATTTTGTAGTGCCTGTAAAGAAATGAAAAAGGGACCTAAAACTTGCAATAAATTTCATTCCATGGATGGGAAAAGGCAGTATAACATTAACCAAGTCATCACATGCAACAGCAAAAATGTAATATATTTGTTACGCTGCACGTGTAATCTAATTTACATAGGACGCACCTCCAGGCTTTTAAAAGTAAGGTTGAACGAACATATATACAACATAAAGAAAGGTTTTCAGAAACATACATTATCAGCACACTTTGACAAAAAACACAATAGAAGACCAGAGGATCTAGAATTTTTGGGCATCAGGAAGGTAGAACATGGGTGGAAAGGAGGAGATATACAGAACCAATTGGGTCGTTTGGAGATGAAATGGATCCATATTATGGATAGCCTCATACCAAATGGCCTCAATAAGGATTTCGAACTTCATCACTTTTTATAAACAACATACATACCCCCCAACAAGTAATTCTGAAGAATCTAAATTAAACATAAAACTTTCCATCCCTAGTACTAATATATCAGTATAAAACAACATAAGCTGACAATTCAAATGTACACATCTTAAATTTAATCAAATTATCCGGTAGTAGTCACTAAAATTTACGAATTAGGTATTGATGAATTGCTGTAAGATGACTAGAATTGTGATAGATTTTTCTTCATCTATATATTGCACCAGATACTGGTTTTTGGGTAATAAGGAAAACATCACGGTTACTAAATATATTGTAGGATGTATACCTTTACGGATATATTTCCCTTTATGCTCAGAATTTATACATTTCTACTCTCTATTTATATGGTACGGTACTTAGAGGATAAGTTCGTCTATGGAATTTGAATAATAATTAATGTTTTTGAACTTAATTTGAATATTTCTTTGCTGAATGTTCCTATCTTTAACAATGTCTATGCATATATTGATGAAAGCTTTCATTGTGAAAATCTCTATTTTAAGTTTTAAGATGACCACGAATTGAGATGTTTGCCCATTTTAAAGATGGAGGACACTATACCGGATATCCGGTTTAAAGCTTTTGAATGACTTAAATGAAGGTTTTGGACATGCGCACACCATCCTTGATAAAGCTTAATGCGAAACGTACGTTGGACTGTTTGTTCCTTGGCGCCTTCCTAAATACCTGCACACCAATAAGGAGAGCAACAGTTACTGGTTTTTCTGGGGGAGGTTGTGTGGTTCAGTTTCTACACTCCTTACCACGGTTTCTAGTACTCTGTTAAGCTCATATTGAGCAATTACTACACTGTATTGCCTATACTTATTATAGAAGGTGTTGTTAGCAGGTCTGGTGACGCTATTTTATATATATATTTTATGATGTTTTAATAAATTCATTTATCTGAACGACAAGAACAAGAATCTGTTTTACCCAACAGTATAAAAGAGGGTGTGCGCTTCCACCTGAGCTAGGCTATAGCTCTACCGCATGTGAGTAACCATTTGCACAGACACAAGTTTCTTATTGCAACAATATTACAGAATTACGCTATGTGGCATATTTCTTCTTTTTTATAAGGATCAAGAGAGACCACACAGAAGATTGAAGAGTGCCGGGAAAAGTACACATATCCTTATATGAACTTTATTTATTTAGGTTGATTATACGTGAGTGGCACCACGTATATTTATTCACTCCGTTTTTTTTCTTTTGATCACATTTATTCCATTCATTTTCCTTTTGTGATACTTTGGTATTTGTTATCATTTTTGTTTTTTATACCACATCTATTGTACACTAGGCTGTACGGTCTAGTCCTTACTTCACTATTTTTTGTAAACTTGGCTGCTAGGTTAAGCTATTGTATATCATTTGATGTCGCAATATTGTGTAGCACTTTCTTTTTATATAACTTTTTGTATAACTTTTTTATATAATTATCACGAAGCGATCTGAGTGAACTTCACATAAGGTTTTACATTTCACACACTTCACACATTTTACAATTTATATGATATTGTTTTGGTTGATATTGTTTTTGTATGAGATTATATATATATATATATAAGTTATGTATAGTCACACTAAGTACTATAGAGCACGCTAAACAATAGTTTGTTTAAATACTATACTAAGCACTATAGAACACGCTAAACAATAGTTTCACTAAACAATAGTTTCACTATAGTTTCACTATAGAGCACGCTAAACAATAGTTTCTTACATATTGGTATCATATACAGTTTTTAAGCAATACGCTGTCCGTTATTTGTAGAAATAGGCAGACTTACACCAAAATAACTGTACCTATTAGTGAATATCATAAAAAGTAACAAACACTACTACCTGAATTTAATACCCGAGTCATCGTGTCTGTTCTAACAAAATAAATTTGCAGATACACGTAGTTAGACCAGATCCCGGAAAGGATTTAAATAGAACCGCTATGTCTCTATTTTTGAACAGACGCACAACTACATCATGTGCGGATGATTTTTTTGATAACTCCGAAAACACTAATGATTCTTTGGAGAATCTGTTAAGAGAAGTAGAAAAACTAATGTCTAAGGAAATTAAATACCATCTTGAAATAGTCACATTAGAGAAATACTTAAAGGAACAAATCACACCAAGGGGGCTGAGAATATTAAAAAATCCGACATTTGGACAGGATAACTTAATGTTCATAACAAAATGGAATCATATTTTAGAGGAATGTACTAAGAAACTCATGAATCTAATTATAAGTGAGAGAAAAAAATTATTAGATGAAGCAAATGAAGAAATCAATATGTTAGAGCAAAAAATAATTCCACATATGAACAATAAAAGTTACAATGAATTATCACAAAAAATAGCCGATAATTTGGATACCTTAAAGAAAGAAATAAAAAATACTAAAAGAAAGAAATATTTTAGAGACCATGAGGACTATAAGGAAAGGAAGGAAAGGAATTTTAAAATCAAGAATATGAGAGTAAATAATTATAACAATAGCAAAGAAAAATTCTTTGTAGAGAATAGAAATAATGAAATGAGACCCGGATACTACAATAGAAATACATATAATAATAGCAATAATAACAAACATCATTACCATACGCTGGCACATAGAGAGAGAGAGAACTATTACTCACATAACAACGAAAAGGAATCCAGACAAGGGTATAAAAAGAATCAACATCAGTCAGGGAATTATGCACAACATAAGGGGAATTACCATCGTATAGAACAGGAAAGGAAGGAGGATAATGAATGGCAGCAACCTAGAAACCCTTTTAAAAAACAAAGAGTTTATTATCAGGAAGATATCCCTACATATAACAGATTCGAGGACTTAAATAGATTTAGCTCAGAAGAAGATGAGGAAGTTTTTTTAGAAGCAGGCAAACGAAAATACAATCGCACAAACTCGGACCTGTTCAACAAAAGGAGAAGGAATATGGACAGAACAGAATATTAAGGGAAAGGAAGAAAATAATGAATAAGAACATAACTGAAGTAGCGAGAATTGACAATAAAGAGATAGGAAAAGGTATCTTTAACCTATCCGAGATAGAACTAACAAGAGCACAAATTTCTGTTCTGGACAAAGGTCTTAATTTCGCACCCAGTTATAGAATCAATAAATTTGACACCTATATAGGAGTGCAGAAATTTATACGTAACTTATGTATTAAAAAATACTTTCTTAACAGTCCTATTGTGAATAATAAGACTCCTGACCCAAATAAATACAAACATGCAGAAGTCAAAAATAGGTCACTATTCAATCCTTCGCAATTTAGGTCAGCCCCAATGGAAACATTCTTAGAATTAGTCCATAGAGACATTAAACACCTTAAAATTAATTATACTTCAAATTTGACCAAAGTAGAACAAACAGCACTAAAACAACTACAGGATAATGACAAGATAGTGGTGAAGCCGGCCGATAAGGGCGGAGGCACTGTTATAATGGACAGGGAAAAATATAATGAAGAGTGTCTCAGACAACTGAATGATTTAAATACATACAAAAAATTAGACTCAAATCCTGTTTTTGTTTACAGAAAAAGAATTGAGAAATATTTGAACGATGGATTAAAAGAAGGTATTTTAAACAAGAAGGAGTACCAATACTTATGCAACCAATTTCCCAAAACTGCAAGTTTTTATATACTCCCAAAAATCCATAAAGATCCCATAAATCCTCCAGGGAGGCCCATTGTGTCTGGGGTAAATTCACATACCAGTAACCTATCGGCATACATAGATTCATTCCTACAAACATATGTTAAGAACACAAAATCTTATCTGAAAGATACTATCAGTATATTGAATTATCTTGAAGACATCCAATGGAATAAAGAGTGGATACTAGTCACTGGAGATGTCACATCCCTATACACCATAATAGACACAGAGTTAGGGATTACGTCAGTACGTGACATCTTGAAAGAGGATACCACCCTTGACCCTAAACAGCTACAATTTATTTTGGATGGTATTAGGATCATCCTAGAGACTAATTATTTCTGGTTTAATAAAACATATTATTTACAGATAAGTGGAACGGCGATGGGCACCAGATTTGCGCCCAGTTATGCCAACCTATATATGGCCAATTGGGAAAATCTATACATCTTCAATTCCCCCTGGGCGCAATATCTGGTGTCCTATCGTCGCTACATAGACGATCTGTTCCTGATTTGGTCAGGAACGGAGGATCAATTAAAAGAATTTAAGGAACATCTTAAATCTAACGAATTTAATATAACTCTTACATGGAATCAAAGTAGAACAAAAGTGGAATTTCTTGATTTAGAAATATATATAGAAAATGAGGGCTTAAAAACAAAAAACTTCTTTAAAAGTATAGATGTAAACAATTACATCAATCTAAACAGCTGCCATCAAAGACACTGGCTAAAAAATATACCAAAGGGACAGTTTATGCGCCTTAGGCGCAACTGTAGGGATGATGCGGTCTTTCACACTCAATCTAAAATACTTAAAGAAAGATTTGTAGAGAAGAATTATTCAAATAATTTCTTAGAAGAGAAAATAGTAGAAGTGGCAAACTTGGACAGAAAAAATCTACTCCAGTATAAGCAAAAAAACTACTGGTTATCAAAAACAGATAATTCAGCAAGTAGATTGATCCTACAACACAGCACCCAAAGTAAAGAAGTGAGAGAAATTATACAAAAACATTGGGGAATTTTATTTAGAGATCCAAGCCTGTCTGAACTCATAGAAGACAAACCGTATATAATGTTTAAAAAGGTTCCAAATTTAAAAGTACAACTCACGCATAAAACAATAAAAAAGACAGAGGGTACTAATCCAACTAGCAACTGGTTACCTACATTACAAGAAGGCTTTAGAAGGTGCCAATTTTGTAGTGCCTGTAAAGAAATGAAAAAGGGACCTAAAACTTGCAATAAATTTCATTCCATGGATGGGAAAAGGCAGTATAACATTAACCAAGTCATCACATGCAACAGCAAAAATGTAATATATTTGTTACGCTGCACGTGTAATCTAATTTACATAGGACGCACCTCCAGGCTTTTAAAAGTAAGGTTGAACGAACATATATACAACATAAAGAAAGGTTTTCAGAAACATACATTATCAGCACACTTTGACAAAAAACACAATAGAAGACCAGAGGATCTAGAATTTTTGGGCATCAGGAAGGTAGAACATGGGTGGAAAGGAGGAGATATACAGAACCAATTGGGTCGTTTGGAGATGAAATGGATCCATATTATGGATAGCCTCATACCAAATGGCCTCAATAAGGATTTCGAACTTCATCACTTTTTATAAACAACATACATACCCCCCAACAAGTAATTCTGAAGAATCTAAATTAAACATAAAACTTTCCATCCCTAGTACTAATATATCAGTATAAAACAACATAAGCTGACAATTCAAATGTACACATCTTAAATTTAATCAAATTATCCGGTAGTAGTCACTAAAATTTACGAATTAGGTATTGATGAATTGCTGTAAGATGACTAGAATTGTGATAGATTTTTCTTCATCTATATATTGCACCAGATACTGGTTTTTGGGTAATAAGGAAAACATCACGGTTACTAAATATATTGTAGGATGTATACCTTTACGGATATATTTCCCTTTATGCTCAGAATTTATACATTTCTACTCTCTATTTATATGGTACGGTACTTAGAGGATAAGTTCGTCTATGGAATTTGAATAATAATTAATGTTTTTGAACTTAATTTGAATATTTCTTTGCTGAATGTTCCTATCTTTAACAATGTCTATGCATATATTGATGAAAGCTTTCATTGTGAAAATCTCTATTTTAAGTTTTAAGATGACCACGAATTGAGATGTTTGCCCATTTTAAAGATGGAGGACACTATACCGGATATCCGGTTTAAAGCTTTTGAATGACTTAAATGAAGGTTTTGGACATGCGCACACCATCCTTGATAAAGCTTAATGCGAAACGTACGTTGGACTGTTTGTTCCTTGGCGCCTTCCTAAATACCTGCACACCAATAAGGAGAGCAACAGTTACTGGTTTTTCTGGGGGAGGTTGTGTGGTTCAGTTTCTACACTCCTTACCACGGTTTCTAGTACTCTGTTAAGCTCATATTGAGCAATTACTACACTGTATTGCCTATACTTATTATAGAAGGTGTTGTTAGCAGGTCTGGTGACGCTATTTTATATATATATTTTATGATGTTTTAATAAATTCATTTATCTGAACGACAAGAACAAGAATCTGTTTTACCCAACAGTATAAAAGAGGGTGTGCGCTTCCACCTGAGCTAGGCTATAGCTCTACCGCATGTGAGTAACCATTTGCACAGACACAAGTTTCTTATTGCAACAATATTACAGAATTACGCTATGTGGCATATTTCTTCTTTTTTATAAGGATCAAGAGAGACCACACAGAAGATTGAAGAGTGCCGGGAAAAGTACACATATCCTTATATGAACTTTATTTATTTAGGTTGATTATACGTGAGTGGCACCACGTATATTTATTCACTCCGTTTTTTTTCTTTTGATCACATTTATTCCATACAAAACATTTATGCAAAGAAACATCTAGTGTATAATGTCCCTTTAAATAGAAGAATTTGTGCAATATAATTCTATCCAGTAAGAGTTATTGTTTCATCACTAGCATACACATGCATGATACATGTGACTAGAGCATAGGGATTAAAAAAACATACCTGCTCACAGAGCTGGCAGTAGTGTGTCAGTGAAGACTTAAAGGGACACTCAATCAAAATTAAACTTTCATTATTCAGATAGAGCATGCCATTATAAACAACTTTCTAATTTACTTCCATTAACAAAATGTGCACAGTCTTTGTAAACTTTTTGAGTCACCAGCTCCTACTGAGCATGTGCAAGAGTAAGTGTGTATGCATTTGTGAATGGCTGATGGCTGTCACATGGTACGTGTATGCATTTGTGATTCGCTGATGGATGTCACATGGTACAGGGGGAGTGGAAAAAGACATAACTTTTAAAATTGTCAGAAAAAAAAAAAATCTAATACTCATTTAAAGCTCAGACTAACCCAATAACATGAACACATTTGGTAACAGAAATATATATTTTTTTAAACTTTACCTTATAATTCCGTGTGCCCCCGACCCCATACTGCTTCTCCCTTAGAGAAGGGCTTAGCCAACAAAAGAATTTAGCACAACCAACAAGCCTTCTTCATGGCTTCTCTCCAATCATTGCTGATACTATAATAGTCATAACGCCCCCACCACCTTAGTACGCAATTGCTAGTATCTACATGACCACCCTTGTTAGTTTATGGCCGTTGGCACCGAGGATGCCAGAGGATAGCAATGGATAGAGGTTTATCTAAGACACTTCATGGAATAGTTAGCAAGAGGTATACCTAAAAGTAACTTATATTCACTATTATGTTTGATAAACACCTATAAAAGTCACACACAACCCATTATTGGATCGTGCTTATTATCATGCTCACAACAGACTTGACTGTGCCGCTAATGTCATTGCTGATGTTAATAGGGAATCCCTTTATGTGCACTGCAGTGAAACAAGCAGGGAGATAGCAGCTTTGAGAAGGGAGAGGGTAGCCTGTGTAGACGAACGTCTACATACAAGCAGCTTGGATTTTGTTAGGTAGGTGTAAAACGACTTATTTATTAATATTTGCTAGTGAAATTATATTGCAAAAATGTTTCCATTTAAAATGAAAATGCACATTTCAATTTGGACCTTTCACTTTAAATATTCAAATACAAGGACAGACTATAGACTTATTAAGAAGATGCTTTAGATGCTACATTTTTGTGCAAAAAACATTTAATAGTAAAGGTAGCCCATCAGAAGGGGAAGAGAAGAGCAGGAAATGGAAACAATTAAATAAAGATAAGAGGGGTACAAGTCTGTGTATGGGAGGTGGGGAGAATATAACTGAGATATAGAGAAATTTTAAATGTATTAGCCAATATGCATCAATGAACAAAGTTGGATACCCTATACTGACAATGCCTATTACCAAGAAGGTTCAAGCAACATCTATAAGCAAACTCTATAAGGGGTCCTGATGTTAGATTATACACATTAGCTACCAGTCAAAAAAATAAAACATTAGCCCACTTATTAAATAAAAGAAAAGGTATTTCTCATTTACTGCAATTAGGTCTTACCAGTCCAGAACTAGAGAACAATTGTATATGCATTAAAGAAACACAAAAGTCAAACAAACGTTAATAGTTCAGAAATTAAAAAAAGGGAATTAAATGTAAAATTGAATTCCCTTTAAAATGTTTATATATGCTGTAAAAAAAATTATAAAAAAAAAGTTTGCAAGGCACTTAGTTAAATTGTATAATTTACCAGCTTTTCATATAATAAAATAATATACTGGGGCTTAAACATTCTGTATTTTAAATAGTTTTATCGCCCAAACAGGAGCTTGGTTTCACAATCTTATGAGTAACAAGGAACACTTTGAAGAAGCAATTACAAAAAAAAAAAACACTCTATTATTCCAAATGAATTGACTGCACTGTTACCAGAGACATGATTGGGTAGGACAAGTCAAAACATAGATCAAATACAGAAATGTTTAAAAGACATCAATGGTAACATTCTTAAAAGTTGTGCTTTTATCACATGGAAAGTTGTGATGGTACAATATTGTGACCGAAAGTATTCATACCCTTGCATTTTAAGAGAGAAACACAAAAAAAGTCCAACTAAAGTTTGCCAAAATGCATGATGACCTGAAACATACCTCAAAAAGAACCCAAGAATGGATGAGAAAAAAAAAAAAAAAACATTGGACCATTCCAAAAGTGGTCTTCAGTGAGTCCAGATCTGAATCCCACCGAACATCTGAAAAAAATCACTGAAACTCACAGTTGGGAAAATGAACCCATCAAACTTGAGTAAGATAACAAATACTTTTGGTAATGTTTAGTTCGTTCAGGAAAAATTGTGAGTTTTCCTAATAAAGTGTATGGGTACCTATACTTTCGGCCACATCTGTAAGTATGTGGGTCTATTTGTATTCATTGTATCCATGAACCATGTTAAAAAACGACAACAATGTTGTGATACAGAAGCACATACACTCATATCTAACAAAAGTCTAAGGCAGTTTACAGCCAAATAAAACACCTGAGGGGCAGATAAACTCTAAGATATAGATGCAATCACAGTCTATATTGTATAGTAAAATAATTGAGCTTGGCCAAACACACCAGCTTTATTTTTTACAATTCACAACATATTTTGGTTACATCATTTATCTATTATGTTTCACTAATATAATGAGTTGATTATAAACATCCTCTTTAGGTCCATGAGAAAGTGTCAGGAGAAAGGCCTAAGGACATTGCAGGTATAAACGGGTATTTACAATACAAATTGATGTGTAGTAAGCAAAACAGTGCGGATTGGATCATCCTGTACTCCTTACCCATCCGGTGACACCGTCTACAGACACCCTAATCTTCTATTCACCCGTATGCTCCAAATGCTTGAGCAGCCATAGCTAAGCCCAGGCGACGTTAAGCAGAGTCACGTGATTGTGCATCCGCGCAACGCCATTGGTCTTCAACCAGAGAAAGGAGGACTGTCCTAGTGAGCGAGGTCCATACCAACAGAGGTTGCTAGAGACGCTATACCTCAGTTACTATGGCGACGGAAAGGCGGCGGACTCACGTTGAACGTGTGACGTCCATTTTCGGGAGCGCGCTCTTCTTACAACATATTTGTTCGTGCACACTTTTAGACCCTTGTTTATAAGGGTGCAACAAACGCTCTTCTATGGTAAGAGACTAAAACTTTAAATTTAGCTGTTTTTTTGTCCAGTGCTATTAAATTTAGTACCAGGACACGATTCTAATATGCTTCCATTATAAAACCATGCACATTTATTTTTTATGCACACTTTTGAGGCGCCAGCTCCTACTCAGTACAGTATATGCAAAAGTGCATAGTTTTATTATGTGTTTATTTTTTTACTTTTTTACTTCTAGCTCTGTATTGATTAAATTATCATATTGCTCAATTATCAATTGAGATCTAAATTTAGCCAAAAATCTATTAAAACAAGGTCGTTTTTTTTTTGCTTTCCAATAGCAAAAATGATATACCTTCCGCACAAAATAGCATCATTTATGAAATCTAAATTTTTCATCTTACAACAGTTAAAGCGCTAAGCAATAACATATCTTCAAATTGGAAAGGCATAGGTTGCTTTTTTGATTTAGATAGCCAATATATTTTCTGCAAAAATGCATTAAAGGGAAGGCTACTCCAGAATTTCTATTGTTTAAAAAGATTGATAATCCCTTAATTACCCATATCCCAGTTCTGCATAACCAGCAGTGTTTCTAAGCCCCTGCAGGCCAGCTTTATCTAAGTGCATTTTGTTAGCTTTTCTCAGCAAGACAGTGCTAGTTAATGTGTGCCATATAGATAACACTGTACTCACTCCTGTGGAGTTACGAATGAGTCAGCACCGATTGGCTAAAATGCAAGTCTGTATATAGCACTGAGATAAGGGGGCAATTTTACAATTTTATACTTTTTACCTCTGTGATTACCTTGTATCTAAATCTCTGCAAACTGCCCCCTTATCTCAGTGCTATATACAGACTTGCATTTTAGCCAATCGGTGCTGACTCATTCGTAACTCCACAGAATTTTCCTCCCCTTTAATTTCCTCCCAATGATCCATTTTACCTGCTGCAGTGTATTAAATTGTTTGCAAATAGCTCCTTTGACTTTATATCAGCTTTTGAAATAGCTGATTTTGCCTGTACTATCCCCAACAATACTGAACTATAGGTTATTGACAAGCTATATAAATACAGCCAGCAGCAGAAATTGCACTCCCAGTCGGGTATGAGAGATAAAGTAAAAAAATGTCTATTTTCTATTGTTCTTTCTAAGTATTTTATATATAGACAGAGATAAGAAAGGGAAGTATTTGAGTGATAAAATAATGATGTATGATCTGTCTGCAAGTTTACCCTATTTTGGGCCAGATTACAAGTGAAATATTTAACACTTTCCCTCAATCATTAACTGCGCTAGAAGTAAGGTTTTTGCTTTTGTATTACAAGTTGAAAGTAGACTGTTTTCGCTCGTGCACTAACTCGACAAGCGTAAAAAGCTGAACTTAGAATATCTGGCTCGTGATAACGTATTCCCCCTAAGAAGTCAATGGAGTACAAAAAGTGGAAAAAAATCTAACATCCTACTCGCACCAAAACCAGATTGCATATTCTCAAGTGCGATAGCCTGACATGAAAATATGAATATTTCACATTTCAATGTTCTTCACATAGAAGAATATGTTCTATTATTTATCAATACATATATCTATTTTAATTAGCTTAAAGGGCCACTGTAAGTAAATATTTTCTATGCCTGTTACTAACTAACTACCCCAAATACGCTTTTTATCAATAGCATTTCATTAACATATCTCTACCGTATATCAGAAATCTTGTCTGCAAATTTAATTGTTTTCCAAACCCACTCCGTGGGTATCCTTTGCTCTGTACCAATCCGTTTATAATACCTAGGTTTCAAAATGGCGCTTTAAACATAAAGTTATTGGTTTAAGTATTTTGAACATGCAGTGCTGAAAATAGTGGGCAGGATAACGTGACATCATCTGCGAATAAAAGATATAACTTTTAGAACGTTATGAAACTTCGTTTTGGAGAAAAAATAGGTCAGTAGGTTTTAATTAATGTTTATTAACTTTAATATGTTAGTTGTTTAGCTTAAAAATTATAACAGAAAGTAATCCTTTAATTCTGGTCCAAATAATAGCTTTAAGCCATAATAATTATAATATCTATTCTAGGATTTTCGCCTATCTAATACGTCCATACTTTTAAAAAAGAACATATCTTATGTTAACAAGCGTTGCCTACTCATACTTACTAATTAATGATAATTGAAAGTTGTTATTTAACACTAAGGCTCTATATGTTGTGTCTTAGAGCCTTACAATATAGATACTGTATATAGGTTGAGTTATCTACTTAACTAATCATAATATAGCGGTATACTATTTTACCTACTAGTGGCAATTTGATTATGCCATATAATTGATGCATACAAATTCTTATATTGTTGTAGATATTCAGGATTTATAGCCTATACTATACCTACACTGTGTGCAGAATTATTAGGCAAATTAGTATTTTGACCCCATCATCCTCTTTATGCATGTTGTCTTACTCCAAGCTGTATAGTCTCGAAAGCCTACTACCAATTAAGCATATTAGGTGATGTGCATCTCTGTAATGAGAAGGGGTGTGGTCTAATGACATCAACACCCTATATCAGGTGTGCATAATTATTAGGCAACTTCCTTTCCTTTGGCAAAATGGGTCAAAAGAAGGACTTGACAGGCTCAGAAAAGTCAAAAATAGTGAGATATCTTGCAGAGGGATGCAGCACTCTTAAAATTGCAAAGCTTCTGAAGCGTGATCATCGAACAATCAAGCGTTTCATTCAAAATAGTCAACAGGGTCGCAAGAAGCGTGTGGAAAAACCAAGGCGCAAAATAACTGCCCATGAACTGAGAAAAGTCAAGCGTGCAGCTGCCAAGATGCCACTTGCCACCAGTTTGGCCATATTTCAGAGCTGCAACATCACTGGAGTGCCCAAAAGCACAAGGTGTGCAATACTCAGAGACATGGCCAAGGTAAGAAAGGCTGAAAGACGACCACCACTGAACAAGACACACAAGCTGAAACGTCAAGACTGGGCCAAGAAATATCTCAAGACTGATTTTTCTAAGGTTTTATGGACTGATGAAATGAGAGTGAGTCTTGATGGGCCAGATGGATGGGCCCGTGGCTGGATTGGTAAAGGGCAGAGAGCTCCAGTCCGACTCAGACGCCAGCAAGGTGGAGGTGGAGTACTGGTTTGGGGTGGTATCATCAAAGATAAGCTTGTGGGGCTTTTTCGGGTTGAGGATGGAGTCAAGCTCAACTCCCAGTCCTACTGCCAGTTTCTGGAAGACACCTTCTTCAAGCAGTGGTACAGGAAGAAGTCTGCATCCTTCAAGAAAAACATGATTTTCATGCAGGACAATGCTCCATCACACGCGTCCAAGTACTCCACAGCGTGGCTGGCAAGAAAGGGTATAAAAGAAGAAAATCTAATGACATGGCCTCCTTGTTCACCTGATCTGAACCCCATTGAGAACCTGTGATCCATCATCAAATGTGAGATTTACAAGGAGGGAAAACAGTACACCTCTCTGAACAGTATCTGGGAGGCTGTGGTTGCTGCTGCACGCAATGTTGATGGTGAACAGATCAAAACACTGACAGAATCCATGGATGGCAGGCTTTTGAGTGTCCTTGCAAAGAAAGGTGGCTATATTGGTCACTGATTTGTTTTTGTTTTGTTTTTGAATGTCAGAAATGTATATTTGTGAATGTTGAGATGTTATATTGGTTTCACTGGTAAAAATAAATACCGTATTTTTTGCTCCATAAGACGCACTTTTTTCCCCCTCAAAAGTAAGGGGAAATGTCTGTGCGTCTTATGGAGCGAATGTGTGTGTGCCCTGGAGCCAAATCACCAAGTGCAGGGGAAATGTTCCCTCTAGTGAGCGCGGCAGCACATTGATTTGATTGACACTGCGCACAAACAAATTATTCCCGCGCACCAAGAGGCAGTTGAGATAGCACCTCACATGAGGAGGGTGCTGTGGCCGGGATAAACGGAGGTGGTGCAGAACTTCTAATTGTAAGTTTAGACAACTTATTTGGGGCATGTTTAAGGTCTGTCTGGCACAATATTGCATTACAGAAAATACTAAATCTGATTACTTATCAGCGGGCTCAAAATTTTATAAGTGCTCTGCTCTGGCAAATGGCGAGCAGAGAACTTATAAAACATTGAGCTTGCTAATAAGTAATCAGATTCAGTAATGTCTGTAATGCAATTACTTTACTGAATCCACGCAATTTTCCCCATACTTTTAGCCCTCCTGTGGGCTAGCACTGCACCGGAGCGGTCAAATTGCCAATACAAGTGTAAAAATTCCTGATTCATTAAAATCTCATGTATTGGCAATTTGACCGGTCCGGTGCAGTAGGGGTAAAAGTAGGGGGAAAGAGAGTGAGTGCCTTTCCCGCTGTATTGTGATTGCTCTCCTGCTGCAGGTTACCGGATATGCTGTAACTCCTGCACCTTTCCTACTTCTGGCAAGGAAGCTTGTCAATATTTACAGGGAGTGTTTGCTGTGTGTGTTGCTAGTGTACGAGCTCTCGCCAGACACCGCTTGGACTGGGGAAATTAAACTGTGACACAACTGTAGTCTTTCCCTCCTGGCAATCACTAGTATAAAAATCAGCAAACAATATTTCTTACTGGAGTTGTGGCATTCACGGTTACAACGGGATCTGTGTGTAGATTCTTGCCCTGGCATCTGCTTCAAGCTGTTACAACTGCATGATTTTAAATCAAGTCCCCCAACAGTTGGCAGAGTATTAATGTCAGCAATTAAACTTCACAGAGGGTCCATTTATCTGAGCGTCAAACTATCTTCCTGTTGTGTCAAAAACTTAATGAAAGTCAAATTCCATATAAATGAATTTTTATCCAAAATATTTTAAATCAAATTAAAATGTGTGGAATGCACAAATCTCAAGCCATAATTTAAAACTTTGCATTCTATTTATTAGTAATCTGATAGGAGGATAGATTCATTAGTGATGTTTCCTCCTGTTGTATGTCTTGTATTCCCTCAACATGTACCTAGGAGGGAGAGGGTGTAAGTTGATTCAGAATATTTTTTTTCTTGTTTTCCTCCTCTAAAAACTAGGTGCGTCTTATGGTTAGGTGCGTCTTATGGAGCGAAAAATACGGTAATTGAAATGGGTATATATTTGTTTTTTGTTAAGTTGCCTAATAATTATGCACAGTAATAGTCACCTGCACACACAGATATCCCCCTAAAATAGCTATAACTAAAAACAAACTAAAAACTATTTCCAAAACTATTCAGCTTTGATATTAATGAGTTTTTTGGGTTAATTGAGAACATGGTTGTTGTTCAATAATAAAATTAATCCTCAAAAATACAACTTGCCTAATAATTCTGCACTCCCTGTATAATAACAACTTGTGATATACATATCATGCTATTCATTACACACGACTGTTAAGTTTAGAATTATACTATTTAGCTTACGTGGTTAATAATATTTATTGATAAGGAAACCTCATACTACAAACCTGGTTTGTCTACAGTCATCATATTAATTTTTAAGTGTTGTATGTTGCTGTTATAATCAGCAAGCCAATTGTGCTATTCAAGTTACAAACTTAAATCTAACTGCTTAATAGCTTAGATAAAGTCAGACTCACCAGTTGGTTTGTTTTTTATGATATAGCGGATTTAACCACATAAGGTCATTTGACCCAATCCTATAATAGTATTTAGAAGTGTGGGTACGATACACTTTAGTACTGTTGGGGTATCAACCCTCTGGACACAATATAGCTTTTTATAAGCAAACTCAATTTAAACGCATAAACAATACTATCAATATATCTGTTGATACAACACTGCCTATGTTGTTACTACTTTTTTGATCTCAGGATTTGATTTTGTTACAAGGTAATTAACCTTAAAGGGACAGTCTACCATAGAATTGTTATTGTTTTAAAAGATAGATAATCCCTTTATTACCCATTCCCTAGATTTGCATAACCAACACAGTTATATTAATATACTTTTTACCTCTGGGATTACCTTGTATCTAGGAACCGTCTTCCAGCCCCCTGATCACATGACTGTGACTGTTTATTATCTATTGTCTTAAATTTAGCATTGTTTTGTGCTAAATCTTAAATATCCCACTGTGCCTGAACACAGTGTATCTATATGGCCCACGTGTACTTTCTGTCTCTTTGGGTTGAAAAGAGATTTAAAAAGCATGTGATAAGAGGCAGCCCTCAAAGGCTTATAAATTAGTATATGAGCCTACCTATGTTTAGTTTAAACTAAGAATACCAAGAGAAAAAAGCAAATTTGATGATAAAAGTAAATTGGAAAGTTGATTCAAATTAAAAGTCCTATCTGAATAATCAAAGTTTAATTTATACAAGACTGTCCCTTTAAGGAGTTTAATTGGTTAGATTGTCAATACCAGTTTGATGAGCTATTGCACTCACAATTAGTTAAACTTAATCTACAATATTGACAGTTTTTTCCTCTCCGAGTTTAATTTAATATAATTAGGTGTCCTCTTTCCTAAGATTCTTATCGGGGGGTATTTATCCCAAAAAGTATACACCAAGCATTCTCCCACCCACATTAAATGATAATATATGAATGTTGCTTTTCAACATATACAATTTCACCAGAATTTAAGTGTTTTTATCAGTAATTGTGCGGGCAGCTAACCAGGTACCCACCTGCATGTAGCTGTCTTTTTACTAGTTCATTTTAAAAGTTATATTTTAATTCCATTTATCTCTTTATATTCACATTACTTGTGTTTAGAGGCATAACTTTTTTTCCATCCCACTCTAGGGATGGTTTGTTGTTAAAATTTGTCAATATATGCCTATACACAACCAACCAGGATAGCCCATTAATAAGCTGTTGTTTTTGACAAGGCTCCTAGGTGTCTATATATATTATCTAGCTACACTTCAGTACATATTAATCTATTAGATTAGGTGTAGTTAGTTTAAATATCTGATAATGTATTTTTTTATTTTGTGTAATTTAGTGTTTTTTTTTTTGTAATTTAGGTAATTTATTTAATTGTAGTGTAAGGTTAGGTGTTAGTGTAACTCAGGTTAGGTTTTATGTTACAGGTAAATTTGTATTTATTTAGCTAGGTAGTTAGTAAATAAATAGTTAATAACTATTTACTAACTATTCTACCTAGTTAAAATAAATACAAACTTGCCTGTAAAATAAAAATAAACCCTAAGCTAGATACAATGTAACTATTAGTTATATTGTAGCTAGCCTAGGGTTTATTTTATAGGTAAGTATTTAGTTTTAAAAAGTAATTATTTAGGTAATGATAGTAAGTTTTATTTAGATTTGTTTTAATTATATTTAAGTTAGGGGGTGTTAGGGTTAGGGTTAGACTTAGGTTTAGGGTTAATAACTTTAGTATAGTGGCGGTGACGTTGGGGGAGGCAGATTAGGGGTTAATAACTGTAATAACTGTAATGTAGGTTGCGGCGATGTTAGGGACAGCAGATTAGGGGTTAATAATATTTAACTAGTGTTTGCGATGTGGGTGTGCGGCGGTTTAGGGGTTAATATGTTTATTCTAGTGACGGTGATGTCCGGAGCGGCAGATTAGGGGTTAAAAAATGTAGGTAGGTGGCGGCGATGCTAGGGGTGGCAGATTAGGGGTTAATAATATTTAACTAGTGTTTGCGATGCAGGAGTGCGGCGGTTTAGGGATTAATATGTTTATTATAGTGGCGGCGATGTTGGGAGCAGCAGATTAGGGGTTAAGAATTTTCTTTTAGTGTTTGCGATGCGGGAGGGCCTCGTTTTAGGGGTTAATAGGTAGTTTATGGGTGTTAGTTTACTTTTTAACACGTTAGTTATGAGTTTTATGCTACAGCTTTTTAGCGTAAAACTCATAACTACTGACTTTAGATTGCGTTACGAATCTTGCGGTATAGGCTGTACCGCTCATTTTTTGGCCTCCCAGAAAAAGCTTGTAATATCGGCGCTATGGAAGTCCCATTGAAAAAAGAATTTACACAAATTTGCGTAAGTTAATTTTTGTTACGGCCAAAAAAGTGCGGTACAGCTTTTTTGACAAGACTCGTAATAGCAGCAGTAGTGAAAAGCAGCGTTATAACCCATAATGCTGCTTTTTAACTCATAACGCAAAACTCGAAATCTAGCCGTATGTGTTTTTTCACTATAAGTTGATTATTTTATTATTTATTGCTGTAATTTTTCCAAAGAAAAACTAAACTTATGCTTACCTGATAAATTGATTTCTTCTATGGTAAGACGAGTCCACGGATTCATCCTTTACTTGTGGGATATTATCCTTCCCTACAGGAAGTGGCAAAGAGCACCACAGCAGAGCTGTCTATATAGCTCCTCCCTTAGCTCCACCCCCCAGTCATTCGACCGAAGGTACAGGAAGAAAAAGGAGAAACTACAAGGTGTAGAGGTGACTGAGTTTAAATCAAAAAATATAATCTGTCTTAAAATGACAGGGTGGGCCGTGGACTCGTCTTACCATAGAAGAAATCAATTTATCAGGTAAGCATAATTTAGTTTTCTTCTATAAAGGTAAGACAAGTGCACGGATTCATCCTTTACTTGTGGGATACAATACCAAAGCTACAGGACACGGATGAACGGGAGGGACAAGACAGATGGTTAAACAGAAGGCACCACTGCTTGAATAATTTTTCTCCCAAAAATAGCCTCAGAAGAAGCAAAAGTATCAAATTTGTAAAATTTGGAAAAGGTATGAATCGAAGACCAAGTCGCAGCCTTACAAATCTGTTCAACAGAAGCATCAGTTTTAAAAGCCCATGTGGAAGCCACCGGTCTAGTAGAATGACCTGTAATCCTTTCAGGAGGCTGCTGTCCAGCAGTCTCGTATGCCAAAGGGATGATGCTTTTCAGCCAAAAAGAAAGAGAGGTAGCCGTAGCTTTTTGACCTCTACGTTTTCCAGAATAGACAAACAGAGAAGACGTTTGACGGAAATCTTTGGTTGCTTGCAAGTAAAACTTCAAAGCACGAACCACGTCCAAGTTGTGCAACAGACGCTCCTTCTTAGAGGAAGGATTAGGACACAGAGAAGGAACAACAATTTCCTGATTGATATTCCTATTAGTAACAACCTAAGGAAGTAATCCAGGTTTGGTACGCAAAACCACCTTATCAGCATGGAAAACAAGATAAGGCGAGTCGCATTGCAATGCAGATAGTTCAGAAACTCTTCGAGCCGAAGAGATAGCAACTAAAAACAGAACTTTCCAAGATAGAAGCTTAATATCTATGGAATGCATAGGTTCAAACGGAACCTCTTGAAGAACCTTAAGAACTAAATTCAAACTCCATGGCGGAGCAACAAGTTTAAACACAGGCTTGATTCTAACTAAAGCCTGACAGAACGACTGAACGTCTGGAACATCTGCCAGACGTTTGTGCAGTAGAATTGATAAAGCAGATATCTGTCCCTTTAAGGAACTAGCTGATAACCCCTTCTCCAATCCTTCTTGGAGGAAGGACAAAATCATAGGAATCCTGATCTTACTCCATGAGTAGCCTTTGGATTCGCACCAATAAAGATATTTACGCCATATCTTATGATAAATTTTCCTAGTGACAGGCTTTCGGGCCTGAATCAAGGTATCTATGACCCACTCAGAGAAACCCCGCTTGGATAAAATCAAGCGTTCAATCTCCAAGCAGTCAGCCGCAGAGAAACTAGATTTGGATGCTGGAACGGACCTTGAGTCAGAAGGTCCTGTCTCAGAGGCAGAGTCCATGGTGGAAGAGATGACATGTCCACCAGGTCTGCATACCAAGTCCTGCGTGGCCACGCAGGTGCTATCAAGATCACTGAAGCTCTCTCCTGTTTGATTCTGGCAATCAAACGAGGAAGGAGAGGAAATGGTGGAAATACATAAGCCAGGTTGAACGACCAGGGTACTGCTAGGGCATCTATCAGTACTGCCTGAGGATCCCTTGACGTGGACCCGTAACAAGGAAGTTTGGCGTTCTGACGAGACACCATCAGATCCAATTCTGGTGTGCCCCATTGCTGAATCAATTGTGCAAACACCTTCAGATGGAGTTCCCACTCCCCCGGATGAAAAGTCTGACGACTTAGAAAATCCGCTTCCCAGTTCTCCACTCCTGGGATATAGATTGCTGATAGATGGCAAGAGTGAGTCTCTGCCCATTGAATTATTTTGGTAACCTCTATCATCGCTAGAGAACCCTTTGTTCCCCCCTGATGATTGATATATGCTACAGTAGTGATAATGTCCGACTGGAATCTTATGAATCTGGCCGACGCCAGCTGAGGCCACGCCTGAAGCGCATTGAATATCGCTCTCAGTTCTAGAATATTTATCGGGAGGAGAGCTTCCTCCTCAGTCCACCATCCCTGTGCTTTCAGGGAATTCCAGACTGCACCCCAGCCCAATAGGCTGGCGTCCGTCGTCACTATGACTCACGCTGGCCTGCGGAAACACATTCCTTTGGACAGATGATCCTGTGACAACCACCAAAGAAGAGGGTCTCTGGTCTCTTGATCCAGATTTATCTGAGGAGATAAATCTGCATAATCCCCATTCCACTGCTTGAGCATGCAAAGTTGCAGTGTTCTGAGATGCAAGGGAGCAAACGGAACTATGTCCATTGCCGCTACCATTAGACCGATTACCTCCATACACTGAGCCACTGATGGCCGAGGAATGGAATGAAGAGCTCGGCAGATGGATAAAATCTTTGATTTCCTGTCCTCCGTCAGAAAATTTTTCATGTCCACCGAATCTATCAGAGTTCCCAGGAATGGAACTCTTGTGAGAGGGATAAGTGAACTCTTTTTTACGTTCACCTTCCACCCGTGAGATCTTAGGAAAGCCAACACGATGTCCGTATGAGACTTGGATTAAGATATCGTCCAGATAAGGCGCCACCGCTATGCCCCGCGGCCTTAGAACCGCCAGAAGGGACCCTAGCACCTTTGTGAAAATTCTGGGAGCCGTGGCCAACCCGAAGGCCACTACACGACAGAATAAGAGAACACCTCTCAAATATAAAACGTGGAAATTGTAAACATTTACTTTCCAAACATTTTACAGAGGTACATCCTAAAAAACCGATAGGATGCAAATACTGGGGCATAAAAAAAAGTATTGAATAATAGAGGAGGTGATATGGAAAAAATCCTGCTACTCAAAGAAGCAGAATTAATATTTAAATTTAACACACTGACCCCTAATGGCCTCAACGCAGAACTCAACCTAAATCCATTCATCTAGAAGAATTTACATTAAACACACCTGATAATGTCAGAACTGAGTTGTACAGGTATACCCCGATTTACGTAGATTCGCTTTACATCGTTTCGCTAATACGTCGCCGCCGCAAACCCGGAAGTAGTTTCTCAGCGCGGCACAGCTCAGGACTTAGACAAGGAGTAAGGAGAAAAATTGCATGCGGTTTTACAGAGTACGTTGGGAAGACTTTAGGGTTGCTAAAACTGTGCAGTACAGTATTGTACTGTACCAGATACTGTAATTTGGTAAGTCCAGTACAGTATACCGGTCTTCATAAGCATTACAGTATTTTTTGTACAATTAAAGGTACAGTACTGTACAGGATTATTTGTTAAATCCATACAGTAATTGTACCGTACACACAAGTCTAGTTCTTCATAAGCAGTATTTTTTGGCCAATAAAGGTACAGTACAAGTACCAGTATATGCTGTATACAGTATATGTTATTTCAAACATGTTTTTAAGCTTGTAAACACACTGACAAGTGAAAAACAAGTAAAAAATGCATTGACTCACTTTAAGTCGGTTTTCACTTTACAGCGGGGCTCCGGTCCCTAACCCGCTGTATGAGCGGGGTATACCTGTACAATTATAAATAGTGCACATTTGAATCAATAACATATCAATACCAACACACCACATATTTTAAGGGTTAAGTAAGCGATCTTAACCACACTAACTATTTTTACTATATAATTTAGGATTCTAGATACATAATTAATAAGTACGGAATCATACACACTGTATCAACATATATATAATAATCCCCCACACCTGCAAGCTCTCAACTCATGATATATCCTTAAAATGAATAACATTAACTATTAAGAGTCATATAGAAACAACCATTATGTAACTTTATATTGTAATATTTATAATTTTTTAGTACTCCACGACATGTGAAATTTAAATATTGTATAATAGATTAGCACCACATTCGCCAATCCCCATTTCTGAATAATCCCTATACCATTTCATATCAGGAACTAGAATTTCTGCAATTTATAGTAATTTAAATAGAAAATACCCTCCATCTTTACAAATGTAATAATATCCTCACATCACTATAATATATATATATATATATATATATATATTCCCTTCTTCACATAGTCATTTATACATACTAGCACTAGCATTTTATGGATTCATTTTATATGTACATATATGAATATCTGTATCAGTAGAATAAATATTTTGATAAAAGATCTTATAATTGAATAGTACAACAAATTTTTATTAGCATTATGTTTTCACGTCTCTATTCATAAACTCTTTCCTTTTAGATAACTTGATACATTGTTTTAACTTGATACATTGTTTTTTAAAAATACAATTAAATAACACAAAATGTTCCCATATATTGTTGTAGATAAGCATACAAGTAATATGATAAGCCTTTCTGAAACAAATTAATCAAACTGGGAGGAGTTTCTCATTCCCACGGGACTATAAAGGAGCCTCAGGATCACACAAGAAAATACAGTCTTGATAAAGGCGCACACTTAGCGCTGAAACACGTAGATATTGACCATCCGGTGTGGATACTATTGGCTCCAGCAAAGAACCGCAGAAGAAACACTCCCCCCACGACCCGGCTATCCGATTGGTCCTCTGTGAATCACGTGGAACGGACAGTACACACGTCCGGGTTGGAAGGATTTGCCGGGAAGATTTGACGGCAAGACGCCGACCGGAGAGGAGATTTATTCCTTGCTATACCTAAATACAGAGGCAACCTTCCCATAACCCATCAACGCCAGAGGAGGTAAGGGATATCGGAAGTCCGGTAAGGGGGAGCATCATTTTATTTATCTTTACTTATGAAGTTTTAACCGCTTTGAAATATAGAGAACTTCTAACAGCAAAAAACCTCTTTGGATACAGTTTTCAATATAGTTGTGGCCACAACTTATGACTTTGTCTTCATCAGATCGTCACAGATCGATCAGTACACGCATAACCTATATATACTTATTTGTCATCCTGTTAAGGAACTTTTAGGATATATGTAGAACTTGTATGCTTAAAGGGACATTAAACCCACATTTTTTCTTTCATTATTCAGATAGAAAATACCATTTTAAACAACTTTCTAATTTACTTCTATTATCTAATTTGCTTAATTCTCTTGATATTCTTTCCTGAAAAGCATATCTAGATAGGCTGAGTAGCTTCTGATTGGTGGCTGCACATATATGCCTCATGTGATTGGCTCACCTGTGTGCATTGCTATTTCTTTAACTAAGGATATCTAAAGAATAAAGAAAATTAGATAATAGAAGTAAATTGGAATGTTGTTTAAAATTGTATTCTCTGTCTGAATTATGAAAGAAAATTTTTGGGTTTAATGTCCCTTTAAGTTGGAACTCCTTTTTACAATACAACAGCTGCTATATGTTGCAACATTAGAATCCTTGTATATGTTACAAATGTTTTATATTGTCACAGCTTTAACTGTTTATTTTTAATAGAGTAAAGTATACCTTTTTAAACCGTATCCGTTTCTACTTATACTACAGTGGGTTGAAAAAGAAGTTACACATATTATATAATTGATACTTGGTACAAGAGATATCATTATTTATGCTAACAAATTTGCCCAATTTCATTTGTATAACAGTGAGCTAAATAGAAATTATACACACAATATACTTGTTTACTATTAACAGATATATTAGCACCAACGCTATATTATCCATTCATAGAATAATACACATTGCACTACCCAAACCTGGTCATAGAATACTAAACCCTGATTCACTTTTATATACTAGATTTTGGACACATAAGTTATACTTTTCGCTTTCCAGTGCACGTATTAAAGAGGAATATTACAGCGCTATAAAAACACATCCTTTCACTGAACACTTTTTCACATATTTACCTAAGATCCAGATAAACACCTCATACAAATTACAGCTAAAAGGAAATTGATTTTAAACTACACTTGAATTGAAAGGACACTAATTTACTGTAAATATATATATATATATATATATATATATATATATATATATATATATAAAATTTTATTTTTTCTAAGATTATTTTTAAAATAAATAAGTCACACTATTGCTTTTTGTACAATAATAAATAGATAGTCCAACTCACAGCTCTCCTTTGAGCGCTCCCCACCCCCACTTGTTTCTTTTTTGCACATACCTCTGATATAGGGAGTATATAAGATTTGGGGAAGCACAGTTGAGTCTGATAATAGTACCATCATACACATCCCTATTACAACCCAAAGGGAAGAGCCACAAACTGGTAATGCTTGTCCAGAAAGGCGAACCTGAGAAACTGGTGATGATCTTTGTGGATAGGAATGTGTAGATACGCATCCTTTAAATCCACGGTGGTCATATATTGACCCTCCTGGATCATTGGCAAAATAGTCCGAATGGTCTCTATCTTGAAGGATGGGACTCTGAGGAATTTGTTTAGGATCTTGAGATCCAAAATTGGTCTGAAAGTTCCCTCTTTTTTGGGAACCACAAACAGATTGGAGTAGACCCACCCTTGTCCCTGTTCTGTTTCTGGAACTGGGCAGATCACTCCCATGGAATATAGGTCTTCTACACAGCGTAAGAACGCCTCTCTTTTTGTCTGGTTTACAGACAATTGAGAAAGATGGAATCTCCCCTTTGGGGGAGAATCTTTGAAATCTAGAAGATACCCCTGGGTTACTATTTCTAAAGCCCAGGAGTCCTGAATGTCTCTTGCCCAAGCCTGAGCGAAGAGAGAAAGTCTGCCCCCTACTAGATCCGGTCCTGGATCGGGGGCTACCCCTTCATGCTGTCTTGGTGGCAGCAGCTGGCTTCTTGGCCTGTTTACCTGTGATGATCTGTGAGGATATTTCCTAGAATCTAGAATAAAGTGAGGTGTCAGTGTGAACCACAGCTGCTGAGATGATGTAAGTGCTGTAGTGTATCTTGGATATTATGGAATAATAACATGAATTACAAACCATGTAATGTAAGAACCCACATAATATCACAGATGAATTAATATGAGGTAACAAGGCTGCTGTTATTCTAAAGCTGCTGGGGAATTGATACGCAACTTATGCAGCAAAAATAAAGACAGCACAAATACCATGATGGATTAGAGGGTAAATCAGAATATGAGACAAGATATGAACTGTACAGTGGAATAACAACTATAGGAGATAATAAGCAAGGTGAACGGAGCGTGTAAACAGTGAGAAGGCAGATTGGCTGAGCTAAGAATTAAAGTTTAAATATTGCGCAATGTATTAGTTGGTGATAAAGTATATACTTGCTTTCTTTTGGGAACACTGGCAGCTCTGTGGTAAGTTCGCCCGGGCAGAGACAGAAAATATCTAACCCGTGCAGATGGTGAGCAGAGATCCGGTAGAATGGAGGAGCTGCAGCGTGGAGTTGGCGTGTGACGTCACCGCAAGGAGTTCCGAAGTTGAACAGCTGGTAGTGAGCTGAGCGGATTCAGTTCCGGTGATTGCAGTGCAAGAGCAAGTGAAGCAGGATTCACAGGGAGGCTAGGGGAAATTACTGTAGCAGGAATACCACGGTCCAATACCAAGCACTGTGGAGAGTGAGAGGTGACCTTTTATAGATCTGTGGAGAGTTAATTGTTATTTAAAGGTATAGTAATGGTTCATAGTATACATGTATTTATCAGTAAGAAAGGAATCATGACAGGACACCCCCTCCAAGGAGCCACTCCGAGGCTCATGGTCCTGGACGATCAGGATTCTGCTGATGGAATCTAGATACCAGACGTGGGGCGGAGATGTTACTTGCCGGTTCCCAGGAGTCGTCTTCTTCTTTGTAACCCTTCCATCGTATGAGGTACTGTAAGACTCCCCGCAGTCTCCTGGAGTCAAGGATAGAATGAACCTCATATTCAATGTTAGGGTCGATAGCGACTGGTGGTAGAGTTTGTAGGGTAGGAGGTTTCCGTACTGCTCAATATGGTTTCAGTAGAGCAACATGGAAGGTAGGGTGGATTTTAAGAGTGTCTGGTAGTTGAAGTCGTACTGCATTGCTATTTATAATTTTAACAATGGGGAATGGACCAATGTATAAGGGTGAGAGTTTTTTGGATGGGGTGTTGAGACGGAGATTCTTGGTGGATAGCCAAGCAAGATCCCCAACGGCATACAATGGTGAGGGAATCCGGGTTTTATCATAGTATCTTTTGTGTAGAAGTTTTGCTTCATCAATAGCTATTTGTACTGTACTGAAATTTGAAGTGATGTTATGTGTCAGGTCGTTGATATAAACTGAGTTGCTATTTCCAGGTAATATTTGGAAATTTGGGTGATAACCATAATTAATAAAAAATGGGGTCTGTTTGGTTGTAGAATGAACTGTGTTATTGAATACGAACTCTGCGAAAGGTATATGAGTGGACCAAGCATTCTGGTTGGAATGACAGTACATGCGTAAGAATTGTTCGACCCATTGGTTGCATCTCTCTGTTTGTCCATTAGTTTGTGGATGGTAGGAGAATGAGAGCTTTTTGTCTATTGAAAATCTATTACAGAATTCTGTCCATAGTGCACTGGTGAACTGGGAGCCACGATCAGTAAGAATCCTTTGAGGTAGTCCATGTAACCGGAAAACATTGGTGAGGAGGATTTGAATGGTTTCAGCGGCTGTTGGGAGTTTGTGGTATGGTACAAGATGTATCATTTTACTAAATAAATCTACTATTACTACAAGGGTATTGTTGTTTGATGATCTGGGTAAATCCACTATGTAATCTAATGCTATATCAGTCCATGGTCTTGATGGCGTAGAAATTGGAAGTAGTAAACCATAGGGACGGTGCTTAGAACGTTTGGATGTAGCACATGTTGAACAGCTCTGTATATATTTAGTAACATCTGTTGCCATACTTGGCCACCAGTAGGTTCTTTTTAACAACTCTTGAGTTTTGTATATGCCACTGTGTCCCGCGAAATATGAATCATGAGAGGATTGGAGAAGGCTGTCTCTAAGGGATGGTGGTACATAAAGTTTCCCGTTATGATGGAATAAAGCGTCTGAGTTTAATTGCAGTTGATGATGAGGTTTGTTCAAGTCGTTTTGTTGTTCTTGTCTGAGTAGGTTAGTATTGTCAATTAGGAAAAGTAGGAACTTCTCCTTGGGTATCAAAGACTGGGGTGCATGTATGTAAGAGTCTTTCGTTGGTAATCGGGAGAGGGCGTCCGCTTTACCATTTTTATTGGCAGGTCTGTATGTTATGAGGAAATCGAACCTGGAAAAATACAGATTCCATCGAACCTGTCTGGCGGTGAGAGTTTTTGTTGATTTCAAATACTGCAAATTCCGATGATCGGTGTACACAATGGTAGGAAATGTAGCACCCTCCAATAAGTGTCGCCATTGTTCAAAAGCAGCTTTGATTGCTAGAAGTTCCTTATCACCTACTGGGTAATGAGTCTCTGATAAGGTCAAACATCTAGAATAGAAGGCAACTGGATGGAGGGGTTGTTGTAGTTGTTCCCTTTGAGAGAGGATTGCACCTATTGCGAAGTCGGATGCATCAACCTCAAGAACGTATTGAAGCTGGTTGTTGGGGTATCTTAGAATAGGAGCTGTAGTAAATTTCTTTTTTAGAAGATCAAAGGCAGTTTGTGACTCTTGCGACCAAAGGAAGTGGTTATTTTTTGTAAGATTGGTAAGGGGTTTTGCTATACTAGCGAAGTTATGTATAAACTTACGGTAGAAGTTTGAAAAACCCAAGAAACTCTGAACTTGTTTCTTGTTAGTAGGCCTTGGCCAATTGAGAATGGTTTCTATTTTAGTATTATCCATTTGAATTCCTTTATCAGAGATCTGATACCCCAAAAATGTGATAGCATGGGAATTGAAAATGCATTTTTCTGCCTTTGCGTAAAGGGAGTGACCTCTTAAACGAGAAAGGACTTGTCTGACATGGTTGATATGTTCACTGGGTGTTTTGGAGTATATCAAAATGTCATCGAGGTAGATAACAACAAAAACGTCCAAAATGTCACTAAAAACATCATGTATGAAACGCTGAAAAGTAGCAGGGGAGTTACAGAGACCGAATGGCATGACGGTGTACTCGTAAAGACCATACCGAGTACGGAACGCCGTCAGCCATTCGTCTCCTGCCCTCATTCGGATAAGGTTATAAGCCCCCCTTAGATCTAGCTTTGTAAAGATGGTGGAACCTTCTAATCTCTCAATTGAGAAATGAGAGGCAGGGGGTATTGATTCTTAATGGTAACCTTATTCAATTGCCTATAGTCTACTATGGGCCTTAAAGTTCCGTCTTTGTTTTTAACAAAAAACATCCCCGCAGCTGAGGGAGAAGTTGATGGACGTATGAACCCCTTCCTGAGATTATCATCTATATATGTTTTTAGATGTTGTAACTCAGGGTTTGACATGGGGAAGACGTGACCACAAGGTATGACTGCTCCTGGTAAGATGTCAATAAGGCAGTCATAAGAGCGATGTGGAGGTAGATTCTCGGATTCTTTTTTATCAAAGACATCCGAGAAATCTAAGTAGTCTTTTGGAATGTTGGGAATTTGTGTGTCAGGAATGGGTTGTAGCAATAGAGTAGGGAAGCAGGTTGTTGAACAATATTTAGATGTGAATTGTAATGTAGAAGTGGTCCAGGAAATGTGGGGGTCGTGTATACGCAACCATTGCAAACCTAATATTATAGGGAAAGCTGGGGTGTTATCACATCAAATGATATGTATTCCCTATGGTGATCTTGTGTTGTAACTAATAGTGGTATGGTTTCGAATATTACAGGCCCAGTTGGTAGAACCTCCCCGTCTATTCCCCTTAAAGGTACAGGACACAATTTCTTTATAAGTGGAATTTTATTTAACCTAGTGAAACACAAATCTATATATGAAGCTGTAGCTCCGGAATCAATTATCCCTGTGACGTTGACTCGAAGTTGTTCCCACTGTAACGAGAGGGATAGTTTACAATAATCACAGGATTTACTGTCTGCATTAATTATATGATATATGTGAGTATTCTTACCCTGTTTTTGCTTTTGTAGAATTGGACATGTATTTACAAGATGTTCATCAGAGGCGCAGTACATACATAGATTGTGAGAGCGTCTTCTGAGTTTCTCCTGAGTAGATATAGGTCCTTTTAGGAACCCTATAGCCATAGGCTCACTTGTATTCTTTGTTGGCACATAACTAGGGGTTATGTTTGTAGATCTTTTTGTATAGCTGTCATGGGAGCCCTTCTCTTGTTGTCTCTCTCGGAGGCGTCTATCGATACTGATGCTAAGATTTATCAATTCTTCTAGAGTAGCAGGTAGCTCTGTGCGTGAAAGTTCATCCTTTATGGCGTCAGAAAGACCCAAGCGATACCGGTTCCTTAATGACAGATTATTCCACTGGGTGTCTTTCGCCCACCTTTTAAATTCAGAGATATAATCTTCTACATCCCTTTTTCTCTGTTTTAGGGATCTCATGGCTGTTTCAGCTGTCATTTGCTTATAGGGATCGTCATATAATTGTCCCAAAGCAGAGAAAAAAGACTCAAGAGAATTTAAGATGTCATCGTTAGTTTCTAGGAAATTATTCGCCCAACTTCTGGGTTCAGCTCTTAAATATGAGATAGTGGTCATAACCTTAACACGATCTGTTGGGTAAGTATAAGGCTTTAAAGTAAATAGTAATAAACAAGAATTTTTAAAGTCTCTAAATGTTTTCCTGTCTCCAGTGAAAACGTCAGGTAAGCTGACCTGGGGTTCTTGGAAACGTGATTTAGTTTCCACATAATCTTTGATATAGGCTTTCAGAGCTCCATTTTCTTGTTTTAAGGAATTGAGCCCTTCTGTTAACAAATCCACTCTTTGCGTGAGAGCTTGGATTTGATTTGACATCTCAGCTGGGTCCATTTTAAATGGCTTGGTATTCTGTGAGGATATTTCCTAGAATCTAGAATAAAGTGAGGTGTCAGTGTGAACCACAGCTGCTGAGATGATGTAAGTGCTGTAGTGTATCTTGGATATTATGGAATAATAACATGAATTACAAACCATGTAATGTAAGAACCCACATAATATCACAGATGAATTAATATGAGGTAACAAGGCTGCTGTTATTCTAAAGCTGCTGGGGAATTGATACGCAACTTATGCAGCAAAAATAAAGACAGCACAAATACCATGATGGATTAGAGGGTAAATCAGAATATGAGACAAGATATGAACTGTACAGTGGAATAACAACTATAGGAGATAATAAGCAAGGTGAACGGAGCGTGTAAACAGTGAGAAGGCAGATTGGCTGAGCTAAGAATTAAAGTTTAAATATTGCGCAATATATTAGTTGGTGATAAAGTATATACTTGCTTTCTTTTGGGAACACTGGCAGCTCTGTGGTAAGTTCGCCCGGGCAGAGACAGAAAATATCTAACCCGTGCAGATGGTGAGCAGAGATCCGGTAGAATGGAGGAGCTGCAGCGTGGAGTTGGCGTGTGACGTCACCGCAAGGGGTTCCGAAGTTGAACAGCTGGTAGTGAGCTGAGCGGATTCAGTTCCGGTGATTGCAGTGCAAGAGCAAGTGAAGCAGGATTCACAGGGAGGCTAGGGGAAATGACTGTAGCAGGAATACCACGGTCCAATACCAAGCACTGTGGAGAGTGAGAGGTGACCTTTTATAGATCTGTGGAGAGCTAATTGTTATTTAAAGGTATAGTAATGGTTCATAGTATACATGTATTTATCAGTAAGAAAGGAATCATGACATTACCCTTGTTCCAAGTCTGGTTAGGTCTCCAGACTGACTTGGATTGAGCAAGATTCCCCTCCTGCTTTGCGGCAGGGGAAGAGGAAGAGGGACCACCTTTGAAGTTTTGAAAGGAACGAAAATTATTTTGTTTGGTCCTCATCTTATTCGTTTTATCCTGAGGAAGGGCATGGCCTTTCCCTCCAGTGATGTCTGAAATGATCTCTTTCAGTTCAGGCCCGAATAGGGTCTTACCCTTGAAAGGGATGGCTAAAAGCTTAGCCTTTGATGACACATCAGCAGACTAGGACTTAAGCCATAACGCTCTGCGCGCTAAAATGGCAAAACCTGAATTCTTTGCCGCTAATTTAGCCAATTGAAAAGCGGCATCTGTAATGAAAGAATTAGCTAGCTTGAGAGCCCTAATTCTATCCAGAATATCTTCTAATGGAGTCTCAACCTGAAGAGCCTCTTCCAGAGCCTCAAACCAAAAGGATGCTGCAGTAGTTACAGGAACAATGCACGCTATAGGTTGGAGAAGAAAATCTTGATGAACAAATATTTTCTTCAAGAGACCCTCTAATTTTTTATCCATAGGATCTTTGAAAGCACAACTGTCCTCAATAGGTATAGTTGTGCGCTTAGCCAGGGTAGAAATAGCTCCCTCCACCTTAGGGACCGTCTGCCACGAGTCCCGCACGGCGTCTGATATGGAAAACATTTTCTCAAAAGTAGGAGGGGGAGCGAACGGAATATCTGGTCTATCCCACTCCTTAGTAACAATTTTCCGAAATCCTCTTAGGGACCGGAAAAACATCAGTGTAGGCAGGAACCTCAAGGAATTTGTCCATTTTACACAATTTCTCTGGAACTACAATAGGGTCACAATCATCCAGAGTCGCTAAAACCTCCCTGAGCAATAAGCGGAGGTGTTCTAGTTTAACTTTAAAAGCCGTCATATCTGAATCTGTCTGAGGGAACATATTTTCAGAAATCTCCCTCAGCCAGCAAATCCCTCACTTCAGAACATTGTGAGGGCACGTCAGATATAGCTAATAAAGCGTCAGAGGGCTCAGCCTTTGTTCTCACACCAGACCTACTGCGCTTCCCCTGCAACCCCGGCAGCTTAGATAAAACCTCAGTGAGGGTAGTATTCATAACTGCGGCCATATCTTCCAGGGTGAATGAATTAGACGCACTATAAGTACTTGGCGTCGTTTGTGCGGGCGTTAACGGTTGTGACACTTGGGGAGAATTAGATGGCATAACCTGATTCTCCTCTGACTGAGAATCATCCTGCGACATACTTTTAGTAGCTAAAATATGTTCTTTACAATTTATTGACCTTTCAGTGCATGAGGGACACATTCTAAGTGGAGGTTCCACAATGGCTTCTAAACATATTGAACATTGACTTTCCTCAATGTCAGACATGTTGAACAGGCTAGTAATGACTACAAACAAGCATGAAAACACTTTATTTAGTGAAAAAAATAACAATCTTAAAAAACGGTACTGCGCCTTTAAGAGAAAAAAAAGCATACACGTTCTGCAAAACAGTCTAAACATGCACCAAATTTTTCAAAATTTTGTATGTAGACCCACTATAGGTAGTTAAGATTGCACCACAGAATATTTTAACAATTAACCCCTTAATGTCCAAACCGGATCGAAAATAGGCCCAGATCCGGAAAAAGACCCCTCAGCACCTTGCCACAGCCCTTCTGTGGACCTACCTGCCCTCTGGGATCGAAAGTGTGGGGTAAAAGCTTCAATTTGGCCCAAAACATACACCAGGGCCCTCAGGAGTTAAAGCTTGCTGCCAAACTAACTGCGCATCTGATGCGCGAAAATAGGCCCCGCCCATCTCACTCGATGTTTCCTGAGCCTCCAAGAACCGCACCAGATCGGTTATAACTAGCCATGTGGGTTCCAAGACCCAAAGGTTCAAGCCATGTGTGTCCTAATAAAGTTGCCCAAAACGTTTATTGCCCATAAAAACGTTAAAGCACTCCCATCCAAAAAAACGTTTGCTCACAAACATTTTGCATTCAGTGTCAACCACATATGTAGTTGGCCCCTCTTTTAGCTCTAGGATTACTGCTTACCCTTACCCTCCTGGGTATAATGTCAGTATTTCTGAAATACACAGTCTCTCCAGAAAAAAATATGACTGAACATACCTCATTGCTGCATAGCATGAAACCGTTCCTCACACTGAAGTTTCCTGTACTCCTCAGCTTCTGTGGGAAAAGCAAATGGACCTTAGTTACAAATGCTAAGATCATCATCCTCCAGGCAGCAGTCTTCATCCATGTGCTGCCTGAGAGTAAATAGTACAAACCGGTACCATTTAAAAATAACAAACTCTTGATTGAAGAATTAAAAACTAATATTTTATCACGTCTTTCACTTTACCCTTTCTAGTACTTAGAGTAGGCAAAGAGAATGACTGGAAGGTAGAGCTAAGGGAGGAGCTATATAGACAGCTCTGCTGTGGTGCTCTTTGCCACTTCCTGTAGGGAAGTATAATATCCCACAAGTAAAGGATGAATCAGTGGACTCTTCTTACCTTAATAGAAGAAAAATGCTGCATTTGCATTCAGTAAAATCATTCCTGGAAACAATCTTGAATAGCTATTTGTCAAATTTTTGTATTTGCATGCTTCTTTAACCTAATAATAATTATGTATTTCAGCTTGGGTTCTTAGGGAACAAATATATGCCTGTAGGGTGTACTTGGTACAAAAAGATTGAGAAACACAGCTCTTCATGACATTACAAACTACAGTAGGTAAAGTATTTATTTCAATGTTATTTTAGTATATTCATGTTATACTAACTGTATCCAGAAAAGGGGCTACAAGTGAAGCCCTACAGCACTGACTTTTCTCACTTTCTGGCTGATAACAGAAAGCAAAACCTATGGTTTCCACAATCAGAGCACAAATGCCTAGAATGTTGAATGTTTATACAGCTGTAAAACATACCTTTAGAAACCCAGTAAAATATTTATCCAGCATTTATTTGAAAATCCGCAATTACCAGTTGTTTCTATATAGCAATGAGCAGACCTATGTCCACGGAGCTTTGTTTTTCAATTGTTAAAATAGCAGCATTTAATTAGATTTGTTTTTAAATAAAAATAATGTAATGCTGCTGCTCTTACATTATAAACAGCTCACTTCAGGTCTGTAGACATGGATTGCTTCTTGTTCCTGTTGGTATGACGCTTGCCATGTCAACCAGCTTGCCTCCTCCCTGTGTCTCCTATCTGAAGCTTCTAATAGTTGAGGTTGTTTGGAGCTATGACAAAATTGACTTTTTTTTTCTCTAAAAAGGTAAAACTTTATTACAGTTATACTTGTATATTTACAGTGTTAAATCCTTTACTATATACTGATCTAGATTAAAAGTGGAGTGGCATTTAGCACTCCCTCCTGAGCGTAATATCGCTAGCTTTTTGCATGTGCCTGGTACCGCAGATATTACAAGTTGAAAGTAAAAAGTTTGCGCACGAGTGAAACCCGTCACGCGCAAACCAAAGGACTTTGAATATTGCGACCATGTCAACTTATTTTCCCCATAGACTTCAATGGAGAGCAGAGAAGAAAAATACCTAACACTTATTGCTTGCGCGCTAACCCATTAGTTATTATTTCACATTCCAATGTTCTTCACATAGAGAAAAGTTATTTTTATTGTAAATATATTTTTAGATATACTGTATATATATATGCATATACTTATATATCTATTACTATAGATTAATAGGTATAGATATCTGTTACATTAACATTATCATATATATATATTGAAATAAATATTTATTATTAAAAATAAAAATTCTATGTGAAGAATATAGGAATGTAAAATATGCATAACGCTTCAGGTTTCACTCTTTAGGTCTAAAGCGGTGACGGGTTAGCACACATGACTCATTAGTAATCTTAAAGTGCGTTCTTGATATATTAAATATTAAAAATAATAATAAAAAATATTATACTGTAAAAAATATTTTTTTCCTGTGAGTTATTTATATTTTTTTACAGTATCTATAATATTTTAATAATTATTATTAATGTTTTATATATAATATTTCAATAACTCACTTTAAGATTACTAACCCGACACTGTTAGACCTAAAGCGCAAATCACATTAGGCATATTTTATATTCCTATGTTCTTCTCATAGAAAAAATAAGTTATTTTTTATTTTATATAATGTAAAATAATTACCTACAGTTTATTTATATATCTATAAGAATTAGCGTTCTTTAAATATAAAATATTAAAAATAATAATTATTCAAAAATAATATAGATACTGTAAAAATATTTTTTTTCCTGTGAATTATTTATATTTTTTACAGTATCTATAATAATTTAATAATTACTATTATTTTTTAATATTTTATATATAATATTTCAAGAAAACCTTTAAGATTACTAACTCTTCATGTGCGCTAACCCGACACTATGTTAGACCAAAAGCACGAAACGCATTATGAATATTTTATATACCCATGTTCTTTTCATAGAAAAAAGTTAAATTTGTATTTATTTATTTATATATATATATATATATATATATATACATACATACAGTTTCCCACAAAAGTGAGTACACCCCTCACATTTTTGTAAATATTTTATTATATCTTTTCATGTGACAACACTGAAGAAATAACACTTTGCTACAATGTAGTGTAGTGAGTGTACAGCCTGTATAACAGTGTAAATGTGTTGTCCCCTCAAAATAACTCAACACACAGCCATTAATGTCTAAACCGTTGGCAACAAAAGTGAGTTTTCCCCTAAGTGGAAATGTCCAAATTGGGCCCAGAGTGTCAATATTTTGTGTGGCCACCATATTTTTCCAGCACTGCCTTAACCCTCTTGAGCATGGAGTTCACCAGAGCTTCACTCTTCCACTCCTCCATGACGACATCATGGAGCTGGTGGATGTTAGAGACCTTTCGCTCCCCCACCTTCCATTCGAGGCTGCCCCGTAGATGCTCAATAGGGTTTGTCTGGAGACATGCTTGGCCAGTCCATCACCTATACCCTCAGCTTCTTTAGCAAGGCAGTGGTTGTCTTGGAGGTGTAGTTAGTTGTGGTAGGTGGCGCAAACCAAGTTGCTATTCCCAATATGTCTTACTGTAAATTTACAGTAAGACACATTGGGAATAGCAACTTGGTTTGCGCCACCTACCACAACTAACTATAACTCTTTAAACTTTGGGATAAAGTTTACTTCAGGTGTGCTAGATTCCCCACCAGCTAGACAGTCTAACCCTACCAAACACGTCTTGGAGGTGTGTTTGGGGTCGTTGTCATGTTGGAATTTTGCCCTGCGGCACAGTCCCCCGAAGGGAGGGGATCATGCTCTGCTTCAGAATGTCACAGTACATGTTGGGATTCATGGTTCCCTCAGTGAACTGTAGCTCCCCAGTGCCGGCAGCACTCATGCAGGCCCAGACCATGACACTCCCACCACCATACTTTACTCCAGGCAAGACACACTTGTCTTTGTACTCCTCACCTGGTTGCCGCCTACACGCTTGACACCATCTGAACCAAATAAGTTTATCTTAGTCTCATCAGACCACAGGACATGGTTTCAGTAATCCATGTCCTTAATCTGCTTGTCTTCAGCAAACTGCAGGATTTCTTGTGCATCATCTTTAGAAGAGGCTTCCAATTTGATGCAGTGTGTGGCGTATGGTCTGAGCACTGACAGGCTGACCCCCCACCCCTTCAACCTCTGCAACAATGCTGGCAGCACTCATACGTCTATTTCCCAAAGACAACCTCTGGATATGATGCTGAGCACATGCCCTCAACTTCTTTTGTCAGCCATGGCAAGGCCTGTTCTAAGTGGAACCTGTCCTGTGTAACTGCTGTATGGTCTTGCCCAATGTTTTGCAGCTCAAGTTTCAGGGTCTTGGCAATCTTATTATAGCCTAGGCCATCTTTATGTAGAGCAACAATTCTTTATTTCAGATTCTCAGAGAGTTATTTGACATGAGGTGCCATGTTTAACTTCCAGTGACCAGTATGAGAGAGTGTGAGAGCGATAACACCAAATTTAACACACCTGCTCCCCATTCACACCTGAGACTGTGTAACACTAAGGAGTGACATGACACCGAGGAGGAAAAAGGCTAATTGGGCCCAATTTGGACATTTCCACTTAGGGGTGTACTCACTTTTGTTGCCAACAGTTTAGACATTAATAGCTGTGTGTTGAGTTATTTTGAGGGGACAGCAAATATACACTGCTATACAGGCTGTACACTTACTACTTTACATTGTAGCAAAGTGTAATTTATTTAGTGTTGTCACATGAAAACATTTAACAAAATATTTACAAAAATGTTAGGGGTGTACTTTTTTGGACTACTGTGTATGTATGTGTGTGTGTGTGTATATGTGTGTATATATATATATATATATATATATATATATATATATATATATATATATATAATCTCAAATAATGTTAATGTAAAATAATGACCTATATCTATATGAAATAGATATTTATTGTAGATATATATTTACATTTACAATAAAAAATACAATGTTCCTGTATGTGAAGAACATTGGAATGTGGTGACATGTGCATTAAATACGAAGTAAAACACACACATATATATATATATATATATATATATATATATATATATATACACACATACATACATACACGTTTAGAAATGTATATGTATTTATATATACAATATAGACCTTTGCAGTCAAACACCTTGCCTTATACCACATATCTTTTTAACCCTTCGAACTTTTAATATTTATATGACTAATTTTTATCAGATAGTTTTTATATGAGTGTAACTGTAATTTTGAATATATTTATGTTGTGTTTAGTGCAACTTTTTTTAACGCACTACCCTTTACACAAGGTTTCCAGTCGCTAACCCAATGAGCATAAATGTGTTTGCAGTCCTGTTTATTTTCAATTTGTAACATGCACGCTATTTCCAGCGTGCACAAAATCGGATATCGCTTGCATGCAACATTTAGCGTGCCACTTGTAATCTTTTTTTTTTTGCTAAGAGGTGACGTTTTCACCTCTTAGCCAATAGCCGTGCAAATAATCCGGCTCCCATGGACGCCAAGTTGGATTTACCGCACAGCTATTGGCTAAGAGGTGAAAACGCCACCTCTTAGCAAAAAAATGTTTTAATGTACATGTTTTCAATGTTAGAGAAATGGCTACATTTTGAGAAAAAAAGTGACGTTTAGGCAGTAGTAAATGTAAAAAATATTCTCACAATACAAACAATGAAAAATCTGAATGCTGAAAACCTATGGCAACGTTCTGTGGAATGTTACTATATTTGTCATTAAAGAGTAACTTCAAAAGAAAGTGACATTTGTAGCTCTTTAAATTTGATATTAAAATTGCAAAAAGAAAATGTGTTTGAGAATTCTATTATTGTATTTTTGTTTGCATTTAATTATGGGCCCAATGATCAAAAATGCACTGGCATGGAGAGAAATCACGCAAATCTTTTGTGGCTTTGTTTAGCGATTAGATTATAATGTATGTTTCTCTCCTTCACATCCAGAGCCCTGTATAGTGAGATAAACGGCTCTATCTCAAATTTGCCTTTCTAAATTGTTTTCAGGGATCTTACAGTACTGAGAAAACTCCTTATACATTCTTACCATACCAGAGTGCCTTATTACATGATTAAGATCAGCTCCAGAGGAGCAGTTCACTACTGGGAGCTAGGTGTACACATCAGGTAAGCCAATAGCAAGAGGCATATGTTAGCAGCCGCCAATCACAGTAGTGCTTTGATACATCTGAACCTACCTAGGTATGCTATTTAACAAAGGCTATCCTGAGTAAACGATTGATCACAATCATTTAGAAAAAAAGTTTATCTAATAATTTCTTCAAAATTTACCATTCAAGTCTACATTTTTTGTTTTTTTGATTTTTTTATGGGTAAATTGTTTTATAAGCATGTCTAAAATATTATGGGGTCTATAACAATCCTTTAGCAAAACATATACATTTATTTGTCTACAAAAATCCACATATACTTAAATGCTGTTTTTCTGTTGATAATTAGTTGATACACTTTTTTTCTAAAGAGTTGTGATCGACCTCTAAGTTTGAATCCTAAATTTGATAAAAGGAGAACATTTAAAAAGTAGTGAAAATTGTAAGCTCTATTGAAACCAGAGCTTCTTAAACTTTTTTCTCCTATGAAACGTTTTCATTGGACAATTTTTCGTGACCCTCCATTATTATAATATATTTCAAAACAAAGCCCTTGTCAGACGAGTATACAATTTTTTTTATACATCAACCTACTCAACAGAGGGCCCCCGCAGACCTACTCAACAGAGGGCCCCCGGTGCAAATATTGTTGCCCCCCAGGTAACTCAGTAGTAACTCGGTAGTAAGTAATATTAATAAAATACCTGCTGCTTTGTAGAACTTTGAGGATAGAGAGATTAGAATGGATCTGCAACCTGCACTAATAAAGGGCTCCTCTGCATTAGGATTATGCACACTCTGCTCATTCTTAGGCTTGCTGCTATGGGGGCCCCCAGCACTTAGGCCCTGGTGCCACCACACCTGTTGCAGCAATGTTAGTTCTCCACCCAGTGAGGAGATTATTGGCAAAAATGACTAAATTCTAAATACCGGTTAACCCCGGCCCCCAGTTTAAATATGAAACCCAAAAATGTAAGTTTACAATTTACTTCTATTATCAGATTTTCATCTTTCACTTTTTATTTTAATTGAAGAGATACCTAGGTAGGTGTCAGGCTAGTACCCTTGACAATAGATAATATTCTTAAAAAAACTGCTGCCATATATTTCTCCAGACACGTGCACACTCCAGAGCTTACATCCCTGCTTTTCAAAAAAGATACCAGGAGAATGAAGAAAATTTGTTAACAAGAGTAAATTAGAAAGCTTTTTTTTTTAAACTGCCTACTCTATCTGAATAAAAAAAAATGATTTTCAAAAGCATTGATCTAAACAATGTCTCATTTTCATGTACCTTTAAAGGGATACAAAACCCAACATTTTTATTTCATGGTTCAGATAGAGCATGCAATTTTAAGCAACTTTCTAATTTACTCCTATTATACATTTTTTCTTGATTCTCTTGCTATCTTTATTTGAAAAAGCAGGAATGTAAGCATATGAGCCGACCTATTTTTGGTTCAGCACCTAGGTATTGCTTGCTGATTGGTAGCTACATTTAGCAACCAATCAGCAAGGGCTACCCAGGTGCTGAACCAAAAATGGGTCGGCTCCTATGCTTACATTACTGCTTTTTCAAATAAAGATAACAAAAAAACTATAATAGGAGTAAATTAGAAAGTTGCTTAAGTCTGAAATATGTGTCCCTTTTAATTCAGTTTTGCTGTAGCAACACAGTAACATTACAGAGTACGTCCGATCACAAAAAAGGAAACACAACTCCATGTGTACTTCAGTGCGATAACAAAATCTTAGTTTTCAATGACACAACAGTTGATGTGGATACTCGATCCCATGTCTGTGCAGTGGGACTTATCAGTGAGCAGGGAGGGATGTTTCCTGGAAATGCCCGGGGATCATTGGACCTTTCTCCAGCCTCCCCTGCTCCCCCCTACACTTCATGTACTGACTGCGAGGCTGTGCTGAGCTCACATAACACACGCTGAGTCCCTGCAGTCAACAGGCCGGGTTATTAGCAGCAGCTCCTGGGTCAAGTTACAGCTTTACTGTTATCCTAACGGATGATGAGGTTAATAAGCGTACTGTGCATTATCCTCCTAGCTTACCCTCTGCTAGCAGCCACCATCTCTGAAACACGCACATGTAAGTATTGATTTGTTGTCTCTGTTTTACACTTTCTCATATTGATTTGGCTGTTTCCATTCGCAACGCGTACAAACCATTCTTATTTACAGCGAGTGCCTTAGCCAGATTTTAACAGAATAAACTGAAATCAGTAACAGACTAAAATACTACACAGCAGCTGCTTTGTGTTGAGGCTGTTAAAACTGCTCAGCAGCACAAAATAATGCGCTGGTACATCCGTGGTTTATTGTAATGATCATATTTAAGAGCATTATTTGTTTTTGTGAACAGTAAAATCCACAGCCTGCATGTAAGCAGTTGTTCTAAGCAGGCATCAAACAGAGAGCTAGTCTGTGGCCTGTAAATTTGTTATTGATCCAGAGCTTGTGTTCACAGCTTGTTTACTTCATTACTTGGTGACATCCTGGTGTTTATTGCCCTTCTAACCCTTAGACATATGTTGTACACTGTGAGCACTTTTATTTTCTTCTGTATAGTAAAAGTACAACATGCTTGCTGTAATTTTACTACCTATTTCCCAATAACTAGTTTTAGACCATTGTAAATGTGTTCAAAAGAAAGAACTAACTGTGTGTGTGTGGGGGGGGTGTTTTTTGTTTGTTTGTTTTTTGCATTTTATTGAATTTCGTATTGAATGTCTGATAGATGTGCAGTAAAACTTGTTTGAGAACAGTAACAGCATGACACGTTTTATGTTAGCAAACTTCTTACCAAATGATAAGAACAATAACTATTTTACTTTTTAAAATGACACTATCCTAGTTTGCACAGTTATTTACCTCTATTTTTCAAATTAGTCCAATTAAAGGCTTAGAAAACTTTGTCAAATAAAACACATTCATCTAGATTACGAGTTATGCGCGCTATAGGGAAATTAACAAACGCAAGAAAAGTTGCATTATTTAACCCCATATTGCAGACCCATTAATCAGTTTTTCAAAACCATGGCTTGTGCGTGCGATATGGGGTTTTTAAGCTCCATACCGCTCACAGAACAAGCGCTATTTTGACGTGCTCATGCACACTTTTCCCATAGACATCAATGGGGAGAGCGGGTCAGAAAAAACACCTGCGATTGCGGAAAGAAAAGCTCCTTAACGCAGCACCTTTGAAGTCTATGGGGAAAAGTTAGGTTTAAATCTAACATAAACCCTACATCTAAACACCCCTAACATCGCTGACACCTACCTACAGTTATTAATCCCTAATCTGCCGCTTCCGATATCGCTGCTACTATACTAAAGGTATTAAACCCTATTCCGCTGCACCCCAACATCGCCGCCACTATATTAAAGATATTATCCTGTATTCAGCCGCTCCCCGACATCGTCGCAACTAAATAAAGTTATTAACCCCTAAACCTCTGGCCTCCCACATCACTATCACTACATAAACATATTAACCCCTAAACCACCAGCCCCCCACATTGCAACAACCTAAATTAAACTATTAACCCCTACACCTACCCCTAACACCCCCTAACTTTAAAATATTTAAAATAGATCTAAATTAAATGTACAATTATTAACTAAATAATTCCTATTTAAAACTAAATACATTATTACCTGTAAAATAAGACCTAAGCTAGCTACAATATAACTAATAGTTAGATTGCAGCTAGCTTAGGTTTTATTATTATTTTAAATACAAACTTACCTGTCAAATAAAACCTGTTACCTTACACTAAAACCTAACATTACAAAAAATAAAAAACACTAAAATCGCAAAAAATTAAAAAACTACCGTTACAAAACAAAACAAATGAAATTTATCCAAAAAAATTGAAATTATTCCTATTCTAATGCCCTTTAAAAAAAAAAGCCTAATCTAGAATAAACTACCAAGGGCCTTTTGTAGGGCATTGCCCTAAGTTAAACAGCTCTTTTGCTACAAAAAACAAAAACAAAACCCCCCTAAAAAAATACATTATGCAAAATAACAAATTAAAAAACAAATTATCAAAAATAATAAAAATTATTACTATTCAAATACCCATTAAAGGGGCAGTCTACACCTTGGTCACCTTAAAGTTTTACCATAGATTAAGCTGCAAGTATCCTCCTGCACCCCTTTCTATATCATGCAGCAGGAACAGTAAAAAAGTGTTTTTGGCCAGTTTGAAATGGCTGCCAAGCTCCGCCCACTGATGACATCACGATCTGGGCTGCATTTAGGCACTCTGCTAAATAGCATTGACAGTCTGTTGAATCCAACTAATGAGCCTTTTGTAATTGGACACTACATGTGCAGCCCATATCATGATGTCATCAGTGGGCTGAGTTTGGCAGCCATTTCAATGTGGCCAGAAACAATATTCATTTTAAAATAAACTTTTTTACTGTTCCTGCTGCATGATATAACAAAGGTGCATGAGGCTATTTGCAGCTTAATCTAAGGTAAGACTTTAAGATGACCAAGGTGTAGACTGTCCCTTTAAAAAAAAAAAAAAACTCCCCAAAATAAAAAACCTAATCTAGAATAAACTACCAATGACCCTTAAAAGGGCCTTTTGCAGGGCATTGCCCTAAAGATATCAGCTCTTTTTGTGAAAAAAAAAAAAAATACCCACTTCCCCAAACCCACAAAATAAAAAAAAGCTATCTAAAAAACCTAAGCTACCCATTGCCCTGAAGAGGGCATTTGGATGGGCATTGCCTTTAAAAGGGCATTTAGTTCTTTTTCATGCCCAAACCCTAAACTAAAAAAAGAAACACCCAAAAAACCCACTAACCCCTGAAGATCCACTTACATTTTTTGATGTCCCGCTTGAACAATCTTCATCCAGGCAGCCTCTTCAATCTTCATCCCTGCAGCAAAGTCCTCATCCAAGCGGCGAGAAGTCTTCATCCAGGCGGCATCTTCTATCTTGATCCCAGCGGCGCAGAGCGGGTCCATCCTGAAGACATCCGGCGAGGAGCATCCTCTTCATACGGTCACCGCCATACACTGAATCTTCAATGCAAGGTATGTGATCCAAGATGGCGTCCCTTGCATTGCTATTGGCTGAAAATTTTGAATCAGCCAATAGGAATTAGAGCTACTAAAATCCTGTTGGCTGTTCAAATCAGCAAATAGGATTTAAGCAGCTCTTCATTCTATTGAATGATGAAATATTTTTAAGAGTGCGGTACTGACGTTGCGTTACAGGCTCAAAGGCTTGCGGTACAGCTATACCGACAAGACTTGTAATGGCTGCGGTGCTGTTTTAACGCTGAAATGACCATATTTTTAGCGTTAAAAGACAAATGCACAGACTTGTAATCTAGCTGATTATTATAATTATAAATATATGTGTAATAAAATATACCTTCTTTGCCCTTAAAACAAAACTTCTAAATACTTAAAAAAATTGTTTTTATTTATGATAAAACAAGCGACAACGACCGCCCATAAAAGTAGGCAGGGCACTACTAAAATGTATTAAGCAATTGTTACCTAAAGGAATTACATGCACACTCATAACTAAAACGCTCAGCCAATGATCACATGCACAAATAGGCTTTCAACGTCATAACAGTGCTGCTGTTTACTTCATGCTCGTTAGTCTAGGGGTAGATTGGATACTCAACCTAGATCAATATTGCTGTTCCTCTGTCTGCTCGCTGAGAAACTTCTGCACTCTGGTATGCTACTCCCTTTGATGCCAATGTCACCATCCACGTGTCTGCTGTGCATCTGGTGCTTGGTTAGTGACGTGCCTCTAGAGAGAAGACAGAGAGGAACGAATATGCGCATGCATTAATTCAAGAAGCTTTCAACGGCACAAGTGGGCCTCCATGATGTTTCTGCCTATGTAGAACATCGTTATAGCGCGTGAATAATGAGTATAATCGTGAGTTTTGGTGGAATTAGAAATTTGGAAGGAAAATTACAGGTAAACAGCAGGCAATCTTTAATAGGTACCAGTTAAAAATATCTTTTATATTGAAAGAAGTTTTAAAACAGAATAAGATAATTTTTGAGCTTCCTATCTCTTTTAAAGGGACATTGAACCCAAATTTTTTCTTTCATGATTCCGATAGAGTAGACAATTTTAAGCAACTTTCTAATTTGCTCCTATAATATTTGTTTTCTTCATTCTCTTGCTATCTTTATTTGAAAAGCAAGAATGTAAGTTTAGAAGCCGGCCCATTTTTGGTTCGCAACCTGGATTGTTCTTGCTGATTGGTAGGTAAATTGATTTTCTATCTGATGTAGGTCAGTGTTTGATTTGCTATCTGATGTAGGTCAGTGTTTGATTTGCTATCTGATGTAGGTCAGTGTTTGATTTGCTATCTGATGTAGGTCAGTGTCTGATTTGCTATCTGATGTAGGTCAGTGTCTGATTTGCTATCTGATGTAGGTCAGTGTCTGATTTGCTATCTGATGTAGGTCAGTGTCTGATTTGCTATCTGATGTAGGTCAGTGTCTGATTTGCTATCTGATGTAGGTCAGTGTCTGATTTGCTATCTGATGTAGGTCAGTGTTTGATTTGCTATCTGATGTAGGTCAGTGTTTGATTTGCTATCTGATGTAGGTCAGTGTTTGATTTGCTATCTGATGTAGGTCAGTGTTTGATTTGCTATCTGATGTAGGTCAGTGTTTGATTTGCTATCTGATGTAGGTCAGTGTTTGATTTGCTATCTGATGTAGGTCAGTGTTTGATTTGCTATCTGATGTGTCCCTGGTTAGTTGTGTTTTTAGGGAACACCCTGAAAGTTTGGAAAAGTTTTCTGGAGCAAGGCATTATCAGTATTGTACTTCTACTGCTCATAGACCATGTGCCCTTGCATGGGTTTTATCTGCTACAGATACCTCACAATAATGAGGTGGAAAGTAGTTGGGTGACGTTGGAAACGGGAACAAAATGTGTTTAGAACAGGGGTTGTATATAGACCTAAAATGCAGGATGAAAGACTGGAAATCTGTTATTAGAAGAAATAAACAAAAATGACCATGAAGGGTAAGGTTATAGTAATGGGGGACTTTTTGCCAACTATAGACTGGAAGATTCCCTCTGCTAGATCAGCTAGAAGCAGGTATATTCTTGAATCCTTGCAAGGGGAATCACTTGAGCAATTAATTAAAGGGACAGTTTACTCAAAAAATGTCTCCCCCTTAATTTGTTCCCAATGATCCACTTTACCTGTTGGAGTGTATTAAATTGTTTACAAGTATTTCCATTACCCTTATATTGGCATGTGCAATAGTTTATTTAGCCTGTGGTATCCCCACCCATCCGGAAGTTTTTGGCCTCAAGACCAAGCTGTGTAAACACAGCCAGCAACAGAAATTACACTCCCAGTGGATTATAGAAGAGATAAGGTAATAAAATGTCATTTTTCCATTGTTCTCTCAAAGTATTGGTGATTGGTTTATGGACAGATATAAGATAAAGAAGCATGTATATGTACAAAATGTGATAAAGTAATGAGATCTGATTATACCTACAAGCTCAACCCATTTATTAGGTTGTGACTTCAAAACACAAAATCAGCTATTTCATATACACAAATAAACATTAAAAATCAAATTCTCTCGCAGCTGGTAAAAAAAAAGTAATTGGAAATACATCAAGGGAAAAACTATTTTATAGAATACTGTCCCTTTAAGGATCCAACTCGAAAGGAAGCTATATTAGATTTAATACTTACAAACAGTGATTCAGTTTCTGATGTGTCTCTAGGTGAGAACTTAGGATCCAGTGATCATCAATCTGTTGGTTTAGTATTCATGTGCAGACACTGTCCACCCAGACTAAAACAAATGTTTTAGACTTTAGGAAGGCCTAAACAACTATTTTAAAGGGGAAATGAAGGGTGCCATTTTAGATCCAACCATAAACTGAATTAGACATGTCTGTAAAAGTAAAAGAAAGCGGAAACTAACATACGGATAGATTACGAGTTTTGCGGTATGAGTGAAAAAGCAGCGTTAAGGCTCTTTTTCACTATCGCTGGTATTACGAGTCTTGCAGGTTTAGGTGTACCGCACACTTTTTTGGCTGTAATGCAACGTAACTACAGCAGCTTTCCAAAAGTCCTTTTTCAGTGGGACTTCCTTTGCCCCGGTATTACGAGTCTGCCTGGGAGGCCAAAAAGTGAGCGGTACACCCTATACCGTCACGATCCATACGTAAACTGAAAGTCAGTAGTCATAACTAAAGTGCTAAAAAGTACACTAACACCCATAAACTACCTATTAACCCCTAAACCGAGGCCCTCCCACATCGCAAACACTAAAATAAAATTATTAACCCCTAATCTGCCGCTCCGGACATTGCCGCCACTATAATAAACATATTAACCCCTAAACCGCCATACTCCCGCATCGCAAACACTAGTTAAATATTATTAACCCTTAATCTGCTGTCCCTAACATTGCCACAACCTACATTACTGTTATTAACCCCTAATCTGCTGCCCCTAACCCTAAGTCTAACCCTAACACCCCCTAACTTCAATGTAATTAAAATAAATCTAAACAAAACCTACTATTAATAACTAAATAATTTCTATTTAAAACTAAATACTTAACTGTGAATAAAACCTAAGCTAGCTACTATATAACTAATAGTTATATTGTATCTAGCTTAGGTTTTATTTTTATTCCACAGGCAAGTTTGTATTTATTTTAACTAGGTAAACTAGTTAGTAAATAGTTTATTAACTATTTACTAGATACCTAGCTAAAAAAAATACAAATTTACCTGTAAAATAAAACCTAACCTGAGTTACACTAACACCTAACCTTACAGTACAATTAAATTACATTTGTTAAAATATAATTAACTAAATTACAAAAACAAACACTAAATTACACAAAATAAAAAAGAAATTATCAAATATTTAAGCTAATTACACCTAATCTAATATCCCTATCAAAATAAAAAGCCCCCCCCCCAAATAACCCCCCCCCCAGCCTAAACTAAACTGCCAATAGCCCTTAAAAGAGCCTTTTGCTGGGCATTGCCCCAAAGAAATCAGCTCTTTTACCTGTAAAAAAAAAACCCCACAACAGTAACACCCACCACCCACACAACCAAACCCCCCAAATAAAAACCTACCTAAAAAACCTAAGCTCCCCATTGCCCTGAAAAGGGTATTTGGATGGGCATTTCCCTTAAAAGGGCATTTAGGTTTGTTTTCCACCCTAAGCTAAAAATAAAACCCACCCAATAAACCCTTAAAAAAAAAAACCTACCACTAACCCCCGAAGATCCACTTACAGTTTTTGAAGACCGGCCATCCATCCTCAACGAAGCAGAAGAAGTCTTCATCCAAGTGGCAAGAAGTCCTCAACGAAGCCGGGAGAAGTCTTCATCCAAGCCGGCAGAAGTCTTCATCCAGATGGCATCTTCTATCTTCATCCATCCGGCGCGGAGCGGCTCTATCTTCAAGACATCCAGTGCAGAGCATCCTCTTCTTTCCATGGCAACTGAAGAATGAAGGTTCCTTTAAAGGGACACTGAACCCAATTTTTTTCTATTGTGATTCAGATGTATGCATGCAATGTTAAGCAACTTTCTAATTTTACTCCTATTATCAAATTCTTTTCATTCTCTTGGTATCTTTATTTGAAATGCAAGAATGTAAGTTTAGATGCCGACCCTTTTTTGGTGAACACACTGTTGTTCTTGCTGATTGGTGGGTAAATTCACCTACCAATAAACAAGTGCTTTCCATGGTCTGAACCAAAAAAATAGCTTAGATGTCTTCTTTTTCAAATAAAGAAAGCAAGAGAATGAAGAAAAATAGATAATAGGAGTAAATTAAAAAGTTGTTTAAAATTGCATGCTCTATCTGAATCACAAAAGAAAAAAATTTGAGTTCAGTGTCCCTTTAAGGGATGTCATCCAAGATGGCGTCCCTTGAATTCCGTTTGGCTGATAGAATTCTATCAGCCAATCGGAATTAAAGGTGAAAAAATCCTATTGGCTGATGCAATCAGCCAATAGAATTGAGCTTGCATTCTATTGGCTGTTCTTTCTAACAGTTACTATTAACAGGAGCTGTTCCAGATGATTGGAGAGTAGCAAATGTAGTACCTCTTCATAAAAAATGCAGTAGGGAAGAATCTGGTAACTACAGGCCAGCTAGTATAACTTCATTAGTAGGGAAATTAATGGAAAGTCTCTTAAAATATACAACTATCTATACTATAATCACGTTTGTAACGCGTCCGTCAGTGTCGCCAGTTGTGCACGCATCCTCAAAGGAATGTTGGCAGCGCTTCACTGCATCCCTGTGGATTCCGAAAATGGCAGGGTGTTGAAAGAATCCACCACAGGTGGATTCTTTCACCACCCTGCTATTTTCTTCACCACCCTGCCATTTTCGGAATCCACCGGGATGTAGCGAAGGCAAACAGAGAATTAAAAAAAAAATAATAATAACCGCCGCAATAAGTATTAAAAAAAAAAAAAAAAACGAACCGTCCGCAATAAGGAATAAAAAAAAAAATAACCACCCACAATAAGTATTTAAAAAACAAAAAAACAAACCGCCCTTACGAACTATTAAGAAAAAAATAAACTAATCAGCCACACAAAGTATTACGGAAAAAGAAATTACCCAATAAAATTATTAACCCCTAAATCCGCCAACCACAAAATCGCAAACTACCTAATACATCTATTAAACCTTAATCCGCCAACCACCCACAAAGCATTAAACCTAAATGACCTATTAACTCCTAAACCGCCAACCCCCACAATGCAAAAAACTAATTTAATGACTAAGCCCCCTAACCTAACACCCCTAAATGAACCCCTTAAAGGGACAGACAACACCATAATTTTTGTTGTTTTAAAAGATAAATATTCCCTTAATTACTAATTCCCCAGTTTTGCACAACCAACACAGTTATGATTATACACATTTTACCTCTGTAATTACCTTGTATCTAAGCCTCAGCAGATTTCCCCCTTATTTCAGTTCTTTTGACAGACTTGCATTTTAGCCAATCAGAACTGTCTCCATGGTAAATTCATGTGCATGAGCTCAATGTTATCTATATGAAACACATGAACTAATGCCCTCTAGTGGTGAAAAACTATCAAAATGCATTTAGATTAGAGGCGGCCTTCAAGGTCTAAGAAATTAGCATGTGAACCTCCTAGGTTTAGCTTTCAACTAAGAATACCAAAAAAACAAAGCAAAATTGGTGATAAAAGTAAATTGGAAAGTTGTTTACAATTGCATGCCCTATATGAAACATGAAAGTTTTTTTGGACTTGACTGTCCCTTTAATTACATTTAAAAAAATACATTAAAATAAAAAAATAAAAATTATATTACATTAATCTAAAATTACAGAAAATAAAAAAGGCTAACATTACAAAAAATAATAAACAATACTATCCAAAATAAAAAATTAAACTTAATCCCTATAAAAATAAAAAAGCCCCCCCAAAATAAAAACACCCCTAATTTAAGAATAAACTACCGATACCCCTTAAAAGGACTTTTTGTAGGGCATTGCCCTAAAGAAATCAGCTCTTTTACATTAAAAATAAACAAAGTCCCCACTAACAGTAGAACCCCCCCACCCACCAACCAACCCCCCAAAAACTAACACTAATAAAACTAAACTACCCATTGCCCCTAAAGGGGCATCTGTATGGGCATTGCCCTTAAAATGGCATTCAGGTTTTTTTCACTGCCCTTAAAAGGGCATTCAGTTCTAAAAAAACAACCCCCCCAAAAAAAAAACTAACACTAAAGCCCCAAATAGGTACTCACGGTATCAGAAGTCCGGCGGAGAAGGTCTTCTTCCAAGCGGGTCCATCATCTTCATCCACAACGAAGGTGACGTGGAGCAGAGGTCCGGAGCGGTCTTCCCAGATCTGTGCGGAGCGGAGGTCCAGAGTGGTCTTCTCAGATGTGACGATCCTCGACAAAGGTGTTGAGGTTCCCCTTCATGCGATCGTCTGCCACACACTGAAGATTGAATTCAAGGTACCCCATATTTATTGGGATACCTTACATGCCTATTGGCTGAAATTTACAAAATCAGCTAATAGGATGAGAGCTATAGAAATCCTATTGGTTGTTTTGAAAAATTCAGCCAATAGGAATGTAAGGTACCGCAATCAATTTGCATTCAATATTCAGTATACGACGGACATTGGATGAAGAGGAAACCTCCATGCCGTCGAGGACCACCGCCGCCACAGATGACCACCGCCGAGGATCATCCACATCTGAGAAGACCGCTCCAGACCTCCGCTCCGTGCCACGCTGTGGATGAAGATGATGGACCCGCCTGGAAGAAGACCTTCTCCGCTGGACATCTGACACCGTGGGTACCTATTTGGGGCTTTAGTTTAAGGGTTTTTTTTATTTGGGGGGGGGTTTGTTTTTTTAGATTAGGGTGTATTGGGAATTTTGCAAAAGAGCTGAATGCCTTTTTAAGGGCAATGCCCATACAAATGCCCCTTTTGTTTAGGTTTAAGTTTATTTTTTTGGATAGCTTTTATTTTTTTATGTATTTTTACTTTTTTATTTTTTGAAGCTTGGGGGGGGGGGTTACATTTTTAACACATAGTTCCCCTCTGGGCAGGGTTATCAACTAGTGACTTACATAAAGACAAACAATTTAGAGGACCAAAATCAACATGGTTTTACTTCAGGGAGATCATGTCAGACTAATCTATTTGACTTTTTTGATTGTGTAACAAAAGTATTAGAACAATTTCACTAGCAGAAGTAATCCAGCACTCGGGAACAAATGCACATCACCAAAAGGCCACTTCCAATGGCCTCAAAATTATCAGGGAACACGTGAAGTAGGTGACAGCAAAAAAAACAAAGCAATTTATTATAGCTTAAATAGACAACAAAATAGCCGTTTCGGGAGACAATCCCTTAATCATGCTAGTATGATTAAGGGATTGTCTCCCGAAATGGCTATTTTGTTGTCTATTTAAGCTATAATAAATAGTTTTATTGCTGTCACCTACTTCACGTGTTCCCTAACAAAAGTATTAGACCATGGTGGAGCAGTTGATGTAGCATATTTAGATTTCAGCAAAGCATTTGACACCGCCCCACACAACAAACTAATTCACAAGCTGTATCTCCTTCGTCTAGACTCAAAAATCATGAACTGGTTAGAAATCTGGCTTAAGGATAGAAAACAGAGTGTCTTATTAAATGGAGTGCATTCAGCAGAGGGGGCTGTTACTAGTGGTGTTCCTCAGGGGTCAGTTCTTGAGATTGTTTTGTTTAACATATTAATAAGAGTTATCAGCAAAGGGCTACAGGGGAAAGTATGTCTGTTTGCAGATGATATTTGCAGCAGAAATAGTAAGCTTCTTATGCCACTTTACAGATCATTAGTTAGGCCTCATCTTGAGTATTGTGTGCAGTTCTGGAGGCCTTATCTTCAGAAGGATATCAACAAACTTAAATCAGTGCAAAGGAGGGCTACCAAATGGTACATGGTCTAAAAATAAATTGTACCAGGAGAGTCTCAATGACCTAAATATGTATAGCTTAGAGGAGAGAATGGAAAGAGGTTATATGATAGCAACTTTCAAGTATATTAAAGGGCTTAATAAAGCTGAGGCTGTGAGTATTGCTGAATTGTTTTTACAAGAGGGGGGATTACTTGGCTGCTGCTGTAGATAATTTGTTTGCATCTTAGCATTATTTAGTCTGACAGTAATCTTCATATTTTAGCGGTCTGTATCATCTGCAGCTTACTGATTTTAGCATGAGTTTTACATACACCACTTCCTAAACACAGTGCAAACATATGAAAATTGCTGCCAGACTAAATAATACAAAAATCCATTTGCCCCCGACAGCTCACCCAATCTTTTGCTGAGCATAATCACACAGTAAGATCAGCTGCACTGAGTGTTTGCTGTGTCTCTCCTCGTGTTTATAGTAATTTGACACACTGCAGCCTAGCTCCTCCCTTGCACCTCTTCCTTCAGAGTGTCATTAGTAGTTCAATATAATTTAAGAAGCATCGCTGCTGGCATCTAAGATAGTTTTGTGTCACTTTAGTTCTGTGTTTCTTTAAAGGGACACTGTACAGTAGATTTTTCTTTGCATAAATGCTTTGTAGATGATCCATTTATATAGCCCATCTATGTGTTTTTGTAAAAATGTATAGTTTTGCATATTTTTTAATAACATTATGCTGATTTTTCAGACTCCTAATCAAGCCCCAAGGCTTGTTTGTGTAATCTGTCTTTTCATATGCGGGGGAGTGTGTGCTTTTACTGTTTTCTCAGCCCCTTTCACTGTGTGCCCCAGCCTAACCTCATCAACAGTGCTAAACTGGGAGTGCCTAAGTACGTTTTAAAAAAGTTTTATTCTTGATCTTTAGATCAGTATCTGTGCGTATTCTTTTTTATATTAGTTTCTATTACATGCAGTTATATCAAACGTGGTGTATACTGTTAAACAGTTTAATTAATTTGGTGATGGTTTATGTTTCATTATTACTTTACTGCAATAGTGCAAGAATGCTTCTATTTTTATGGTCTTTTGGAGAAATTAATGACTGTTAATAGTAAAGGTGTTATAAATATATGTGAACATGTATTATTTACTTTAATAAATTTTTACTAGTGATGCAGACTGTTTTCTGTTTACCGGTACAAATTCTAAACTAAAGGAATTCTTTTTATTCTTTAACATTTTAAGTCTGTTTCTGCATATTGCTTTACTTCATGTGACATCCCTTCCTGGTCCCGATAATCAAAGCATCTACAGACCGTCGAAAAGCTGCCTTACTGGCCTTGTCAGCCTTGCATTCTGACTGTCTGTCGAGATTTTTTTTTTAAAAAAAGGGCATGGCCAAGCAGTGCCGGCTAGTGTAGATGTCTCTCCCCTAGAAGTGAATGTTAGCGTGCCATCACCACCCACATCAACGACTTTCCCGCTTGTCTGCATTTTGCTGTGGCGGGGGGCTCTATTTAATTTATGACTACACGGTGCAGACAGTGTGCTCACTGAAACTAAAAATAGTTTTAGTGTAGGCACTCTCCAAATATTGCCTTTGTGACCTAAGTTTTTTTTACACCTACTCTAACTACCTCAGGTGATGTAGTCTTGCTAGCTGTGTTACAGAGATGCGCTAAAACACAAGTGGGCGATCCGGCAAAACCTAGCTGTGCTCCTGGAACTCAGAGCCGGACCGGAATTGACACATCAATTCCGGTCCCCCATTCCTCCCAGAAGGTAGCACCCCAAACAGGTGGTATCCCTAGGTGCCTCAACAAATTACTTTCAAAATTGTGAATTAATCTCCTGCATCATGCTCGAATGGCTCCCTTCTAAGTAGTGCCAGCCGGGATCAATTCCAGTCCGGCGCTGAGTACCAGGAACCCGAATATGCTGGCGAGGTTTTGCCAGCCCTCTAGCGTTTACCACATCACATTGACGAAATATGGATTGTCATGTACAATGTAGATTATTTAAAGTATTGCAGATATCTTAAAAGGTATTTAATGGTTATTTTCTATTATTTAAACCATAAATAAATATTTAAAAATATTTTTTCATGTTTAAAATAATAGAAAACATCATTCAATAACTATAGATATATACTATTATAATATTGTATAGATATAAACAATATTTTAAACAATATGCATTGTACATGACTATGCATATCATTTAAACATTGACCCCTAAACTGCCATATCCTAAAACTAATTGAAGATGCTAAGGCCCTACACATGAATATTCAATATTTAAAATGATGCATTGTTATGTAGAATGCATATTATATTTGCATATAATTAAAATGTAATTAATATTGCTTGTTCTGTTTATTATTTGATATTAAATACAGTGTCATTACATTTATAGTTCTACATAACTGAATGGCTGTTGTGTATAAATATAATTTAATGATACTGACGTAACATATATAGCTATGTTATCACTAATAAACACTGCAAGCTAACAAATACATATCGTATATGCAATTTTTAAAACATTAAGCAATATACGTGCATATCATTTTAAATATTGAATATCAATGCAAGGCCTGACAACATTATATCTACAATCTTTGAAATAAAAGGCATGCATGTATAATGCATATTAGCTTAAGTATCCTATATAATAAAAGGCCAAGTGTGTTTGTCCGAAGCTGTCATGCGCAGTAGAGACTGCGCGCAAGGACAAACACACCTGGCCTTCCAACTGATCTGGCGTGTGGTGGAGTGGCCGTGGCCAGCGGGTGTGACAAGGGCGGGGCGTGATGCGGGTGGGGCCGGGCGTGACACCGGTGGGGCTGGACGTGACGTAGGCAGGGCCGGGCCAGATGCCGGGGCCGACTGCCGAGAGACAGAGAGCTCTAAAGAGAGGGGGGATAGAGAGAGCAGAAGAGGGGGATAAAGAGAGGGAGAGAGATCGCAAAAGAGAGGGGGAGTGAGCACAAAAGAGAGGGGGGAGAGAGCACAAAAGAGAGGGGGAGAGAGCACAAAAGAGAGGGGGGAGAGAGCACAAAAGAGAGGGGGGAGAGAGCACAAAAGAGAGGGGGAAGAGAGCACAAAAGAGAGGGGGAAGAGAGCACAAAAGAGAGGGGGGAGAGAGCAAAAAAGAGAGGGGGAGAGAGCACAAAAGAGAGGGGGAAGAGAGCACAAAAGAGAGGGGGGAGAGAGCACAAAAAAAGAGAGGGGGGAGAGCACAAAAAAAGCGAGGGGGGAGAGAGCACAAAAAAAAGCGAGGGGGGAGAGAGCACAAAAAAAGCGAGGGGGGAGAGAGCACAAAAAAGCGAGGGGGGAGAGAGCACAAAAAAAGCGGGGGGGGAGAGAGCACAAAAAAAGAGAGGGGGGAGAGAGCACAAAAAAAGCGAGGGGGGAGAGAGCACAAAAAAAGCGAGGGGGGAGAGAGCACAAAAAAAGCGAGGGGGAGAGAGCACAAAAAAAGAGAGGGGGGAGAGAGCACAAAAAAAGAGAGGGGGAGAGAGCACAAAAAAGAGAGGGGGGAGAGAGCACAAAAGAGACGGGGGAGAGAGCACAAAAGAGAGGGGGGAGAGAGCACAAAAGAGAGGGGGGAGAGAGCACAAAAGAGAGGGGGGAGAGAGAACAAAAGAGAGGGGGGAGAGAGCACAAAAGAGACGGGGGAGAGAGCACAAAAGAGAGGGGGGAGAGAGCACAAAAGAGAGGGGGGAGAGAGCACAAAAGAGAGGGGGGAGAGAGCACAAAAGAGAGGGGGGAGAGAGCACAAAAGAGAGGGGGGAGAGAGCCAGCAAAAGAGAGGGAGAGAGTGAGAGCAAACGAGAGGAGAGTGAGAGCAAACGAGAGGAGAGTGAGAGCAAACGAGAGGAGAGTGAGAGCAAACGAGAGGAGAGTGAGGGCAAACGAGAGGAGAGTGAGAGCAAACGAGAGGAGAGTGAGAGCAAACGAGAGGAGAGTGAGAGCAAACGAGAGGAGAGTGAGAGCAAACGAGAGGAGAGTGAGAGCAAACGAGAGGAGAGTGAGAGCATACGAGAGGAGAGTGAGAGCAAACGAGAGGAGAGTGAGAGCAAACGAGAGGAGAGTGAGAGCAAACGAGAGGAGAGTGAGAGCAAACGAGAGGAGAGTGAGAGCAAACGAGAGGAGAGTGAGAGCAAACGAGAGGAGAGTGAGAGCAAACGAGAGGAGAGTGAGAGCAAACGAGAGGAGAGAGAGAGCAAACGAGAGGAGAGAGAGAGCAAACGAGAGGAGAGAGAGAGCAAACGAGAGGAGAGAGAGAGCAAACGAGAGGAGAGAGAGAGCAAACGAGAGGAGAGAGAGAGCAAACGAGAGGAGAGAGAGAGCAAACGAGATGAGAGAGAGAGCAAACGAGAGAGAGAGCAAACGAGATGAGAGAGAGAGCAAACGAGAGAGAGAGCAAACGAGAGGAGAGAGAGAGAGCAAACGAGAGGAGAGAGAGAGAGCAAACGAGAGGAGAGAGAGAGAGCAAACGAGAGGAGAGAGAGAGCAAACGAGAGGAGAGATAGAGCAAAAGAGAGGGAGAGAGACGGCAAAAGGGAGGGGGAGAGAGAGAGAGCAAAAGAGAGGGGGAAGAGAGAGAGCAAAAGAGAGGGGGAAGAGAGAGAACAAAAGAGAAGGGGAAGAGAGAGAGCAAAAGAGAGGGGGAGAGAGCAAAAGAGAGGGGAGAAAGAGAGAGCAAAAGAGAGGGGGGATAGAGAGAGAGCACGGGGTGGGACCGCTGTACTGCAAAAAATGGCCCGTGTACACGGGCTTTAGGACTAGTTGGATATAAATTAAAATGTAGATATTCTTGCTTGTTGCATTTATTATTTTAAATATAAATATATATTTAAAATATATATGTATGTTCTAAAATACAGTTGCATTATAAATATAGTATTACATAACTGCATGCATATTAATTTATATACAATAGTTACAAAATATGCATTATACATAAGAATGCATAATATTTAAAAAAATTGTAGATAAATGCTCTATTAACCCCTACACTGCCCTAACCTAATCAACCCACATACAGGTATGGAGGGTGGTTAGGAGATTAAGGCCTTCTTCATGTTTTACATTAATAATCACCTAATCAAAAAGGTATGCGGGTGGTTAGAAAATTAAGGCCTACGGCATACTTAACATCAATAATCCCCTAATCAAGCCCCATACATGTATGGAGGTGTTTTGGTGATTTAAAGCCTAAACTGCCACCTCCCAATGCAAACTATAACTAAACTAACACCTCTAAACTAAAGCCCCTAAATTACAATAAAAAAAAAAAATATTCAGTGTCCAAAATAAAAAACCACCATTATAGCTAACACTAATCTACATGCCCCAAAAAATAAAAATAAAAAACACTCAAAACAAAAAAAATCCCTTAGACTAAAATAAATTACATTTCAGCACTTTTACAAATAAAACAAATTACAAAACCCATCTACAATACAAGTAATCCCCCAAAATAACAAAAGCTACCGAAAAAACCTATCCTAAAAAACAAAAGTTAAGATAAAAAAGTCCTAACTAACCACAAAAGTTGTACTCGCCATTCGAAAATCCGGTTTCTCTTTATCCGACGTTGGGCCCTCTTTGTCCTGGCTCCTGGCGCCAGGGACAATCTTCGCGGTGGCGGAGACGAACTTTGGTGGCCACTTCTGCTGCCTCCACAATCTCCATCTACGTTGGGGCCCTCTTCATCCCGGCTCCTGGTGCTGGGGGCCAACTTCACGGAGGCGAACCTCGGGGGCCTCTTTTGGTGCCTTTGCTCCACACTCTTCATCCAGGTCGGGGTCCTCTTCATCCGTGCTTGTGGTGCAGGGGGCCATCTTCGCAGAGGCGGACTTCGGCGGCCTCTTCCGCTGCCTTTGATCCTCATCTTCTTTTCTTCGTCTCTCTGCTGATTGTGAATAATGCCAATGGTCACAGTCCCCAGTCTTTACTGTTACAATATCCCAGCAGAGGAATTCTACAGAGTCCTGCAGTGGACAAAAAAACTCAACGCGTTTCGCCCGTTGTATGCCCGTGCTTTTTCAAGAGCTGCTGATTCTGGGCTTACAAGTGTCCATTTTAAACTATCTTCTTTCATTCCTATTGGATAATTATAATGATCATAGTATCCAATAAAGAGATATTGATAGGGAATTTACAAAAAGCTTCTCAAAAAAGTTATGTACAAGTCCTAGAATACACATTACAGTGTTAATTGATTAGGGGCCGGAGAATAGCAAGAACACCATAAAACCCTAATATTAGCAAAGTGATAAGAGGAGCAATTGTTATGTATTATAGTAATGCTTGTACATCAAGATCAATATTTAAACCCAAGGGTGTCAGACTCTTCAGTCTATAGATCTACTGTGATTCCTTTTGGCGTAATAATTGTAATCTAATACTACATGGGCGTATCCAATCTATTACTTGTGTATATATAAGCCTCTAGGATCACTTCCATGTACTAATTGAAAATGATTAGGTACCCTTTGTTGTTCAAACCGGATCTTTATATTATAAAGGTGCTCATTAAATCTTTCATATCTTTCTTTGACCTATATAAATAAGATTACATTTACATTTTAATAAGTAGACTGTATATGTCATTTTACAATTACACCTATGTTTAATCTTGTTCTGAACCATTAAATTGGGAAATGTCACCTTTTTTAATATAGTGACACATATTACACTTATCTATGAAGAGAAAAGACAGAAGCGCCACATGGCCCAATATTGTTTGATCCAGAATAAATAGATCTTAAGGTGATGAGTAAACTCACGTTTAGTAGAGCACCTCAGTTAGCACCTCAGTTAGTGCTAGATATACGGTCTGGGATCTATTTGGTCACCCAGAAGACCAACTTCCTGCACAGGAGCTGATGTAAAGTGTAAAGCACCTCTCGTGGTGCTATAGAGGCATGAAGGGGTCAATTCAGTCACCCAACAGACTTGTAGCCAGACATCCAAATGGATCCAGAGGTGCAAAAGGATCCCACAATTGATCCAGAAAAGGAATTAATCCTCAGGAAAAGGATAAAAGATATATATCCCAAAGAAAGATGCAGCAAGTGTTCAAAATATTAAAAAGTGACTTTAATAAAATTGTAAAAATAACAGGCAACGCGTTTCTCAGCCAATGGCTGTTTCATCAGGCTTCATAAAATGTTTACTGAACACTTGCTAGATATACCCTAAACCTAAATTAATTGATATTAAACAGGTGGTAGTGGGATGGGTCTACTTAATCAGTAATATGATCCCAACCAATCAATTGCTACCATATAGAACACACATTAAAATATAAACATAAACAGTGTACAATATAATATACAATGCATAATACAGATTTCATGCATTCCTAGTTAACATTATTCATGCTACATTTTATACCTTATTTTTTAGAAAACAATAATAATGAAGCACACATTAAAACATACAGCATAATGTCAACCATACACAGTATGGGAGGCAATGCTGAATAGCAATTTTTGTATATATATATTTTCCTAGTTGGTATTACATTTGATTTTAAGCTATAATTTCACTAAACTTATAAAGGTCATACCTTGTTATGAGTGACATGTTGTATAAAGGCAAATTAATTTCAGATGACATGTGTGATTGGGAACAGACAGAGCACAGCAATTCCAATACTAGTGAACGTTAAGTTCTTTTGAAAAAATAAGTAGATGTCTCAATCAGCTATTGTCTCATAGTTTCAAGTTCTGTGTAATTTAAATTCGCCGCTAACTAAGTCGGCGTCCACAGGCGCTCAATGCGCATGACAAGCTACAGTCAGATGTGGCCCAATCGCTGCATACGCTCAAGAGTAGGCGTTGGCGATGTCTACATTCCTCCTCTGCGCTGAGTGCGCATGCCCGGCTTCAATGTTTCTGTCAAGTCAGGATCGCACAGCAGCGATCCTGATCCAGATACGTGGCACTGGCTGATAGGATTATGATGATAAGGGGCGTGAGGTGTATCGCAACCATAGTGCATCCTTCTAATCAGTAATATGTGGAGCCAATATTGCACCAATAAAAGGGCCAGATAAAGATATTAACTAAGGCGAGTACCAGAATTATCTAGTAGAGAGAGAAGATCTCTTGTTACACCAATAAAGGGGCCAAAAATAGAGCGTAGTGAAGGCAAAACACTAAAATTATCTGGTGGGGAGATAAGCATTACTGCCAATTCATACTAATAGTGTCATATGAATTACAACAGTGGGGCATAAATCACCCAAGTCTGCAGTTAAACACTACAACTGCATAGGTTTCTAACACTGATTGGATATATAAATTGGGATGGATCAAGTGATATACTAAAGTAAAATGTTGAATTCCAGTAATAATAATAGATAAATGTATACAATATGCATAACATTCATATATAACTGCTACTGAATCTAATCGCAGTTAAATGTCTGAGTGCATCCAGATGGAAAGCATAAGATATACCACTTCAAAAACAGAGATAATATTAATAAATACCAATAGATGGTCAAAATCATATGTTTAAAATAAATTAATGTGATAGATATGATAGCTATTATTATAATATCAGATCCAGTCAAAGTTAGCACACTGGTCTATAATGAGTTAATATGATGTTACCTAAGGTGTCTAAATATGATGGATTGTTGTAATAGTTCGATCTATAAACAGCTCATATATAAATATATGATAGAGGGAGGAAAATCCTACCAATCTATAAAGGACATCTCTAATATGACATGATGTTCACAACAAAGACAAGTAATAATAACTAGTTGGTTGTATTATTCCATCAAATGAGTGATCTGAGAAAAGAAACTAATACCAATCTCTAAAGGACATATCTAGTGAGACATGGTGTTCACAATTGAATATGGACACATGATGATAAATAGTTGGTTATATTACTCCAACGTGGACCTATAGCAACAAATGTCTCATGGACTCATGGGTTATAGATTTGGTGCATCTACAAGTGTGTGCATATATGCAACCATATTGTGTGTGCATATAAATATATACATACACCCACCCACACCCACATATATACGCAAGATGGTTAGACATGTATATAAAGACCAATTTGTCAGTTTCAAAAGTGTAGCCAGTTCTTATTTCTAAAGAAAATGACTTATATTCATAAATCAAATGCTGCCAAATCCACACATTCATTAAGGCCTTCTGGGGCCAACGTGTGTAATTTGTGGATCCAGTAAGTCTCTCTGCGTCGTAGAGTGAGCATAGCATTGTGGCTATTTCGGGATATTTGTTCTATAGGAAGTATAGAGAGTGTTTTAGCACTACCTTTGTGTGCATAAGCACAATGTCTGGAGAGGCTGTGTTTCAAGAATTTCCTTTTGATGTTATAAGTGTGTTCGCCCCATCGTTTTTTGATGGTGCGTCCGGTGCGTCCTACATATTGGACCCCACACACACAACTGACAAGATAGACAACATAGGTGGTTTTATTGGTGCAATATTGGCTCCACATATTACTGATTAGAAGGATGCACTATGGTTGCGATACACCTCACGCCCCTTATCATCATAATCCTATCAGCCAGTGCCACGTATCTGGATCAGGATCGCTGCTCTGCGATCCTGACTTGACAGAAACATTGAAGCCGGGCATGCGCACCCAGCGCAGAGGAGGAATGTAGACATCGCCAACGCCTACTCTTGAGCGTATGCAGCGATTGGGCCACATCTGACTGTAGCTTGTCATGCGCATTGAGCGCCTGTGGACGCCGACTTAGTTAGCGGCGAATTTAAATTACACAGAACTTGAAACTATGAGACAATAGCTGATTGAGACATCTACTTATTTTTTCAAAAGAACTTAACGTTCACTAGTATTGGAATTGCTGTGCTCTGTCTGTTCCCAATCACACATGTCATCTGAAATTAATTTGCCTTTATACAACATGTCACTCATAACAAGGTATGACCTTTATAAGTTTAGTGAAATGATAGCTTAAAATCAAATGTAATACCAACTAGGAAAATATATATATACAAAAATTGCTATTCAGCATTGCCTCCCATACTGTGTATGGTTGACATTATGCTGTATGTTTTAATGTGTGCTTCATTATTATTGTTTTCTAAAAAATAAGGTATAAAGGTTTTTTTTTTTAAGTATATTTGACTAAATAAAATGTAGCATGAATAATGTTAACTAGGAATGTATGAAATCTGTATTATGCATTGTATATTATATTGTACACTGTTTATGTTTATATTTTAATGTGTGTTCTATATGGTAGCAATTGATTGGTTGGGATCATATTACTGATTAAGTAGACCCATCCCACTACCACCTGTTTAATATCAATTAATTTAGGTTTAGGGTATATCTAGCAAGTGTTCAGTAAACATTTTATGAAGCCTGATGAAACAGCCATTGGCTGAGAAACGCGTTGCCTGTTATTTTTACAATTTTATTAAAGTCACTTTTTAATATTTTGAACACTTGCTGCATCTTTCTTTGGGATATATATCTTTTATCCTTTTCCTGAGGATTAATTCCTTTTCTGGATCAATTGTGGGATCCTTTTGCACCTCTGGATCCATTTGGATGTCTGGCTACAAGTCTGTTGGGTGACTGAATTGACCCCTTCATGCCTCTATAGCACCACGAGAGGTGCTTTACACTTTACATCAGCTCCTGTGCAGGAAGTTGGTCTTCTGGGTGACCAAATAGATCCCAGACCGTATATCTAGCACTAACTGAGGTGCTCTACTAAACGTGAGTTTACTCATCACCTTAAGATCTATTTATTCTGGATCAAACAATATTGGGCCATGTGGCGCTTCTGTCTTTTCTCTTCATAGATTGCTGCTCCTGGATCCTGGCCTGGATCATCACAGATAGCTGCCTCCCATCCCAATAGAGACTTTCACTTTATTATCACTGTGTTTGTTTTGATTGTTTATTACTTTTACCCTGTATCACATTGCTATCGATTAACACTGTATAACATTGCACATTGTATGATTTATCACTTTAAAACCACATTGACACTGGTTCCCACAGTATATCACCTTGATTTATCACTTTAGCATTTTTTAATATTAATCTAACATCTAGATACATAAGTATAGAATTATTATAGAAGTATAGAATTATTTGGTCACATCTTCTCTCCTACACTTAGGGCGCCCCCTCTTTTTCTTTTTTGATCACATATTACACTTATTCTTATTACATCTATAGGTGCCCATTTTAATAGATAACCAATTATTCAGAGAATTCCTATCTGGTACCAAATTATTTATAGTACTATTAGAACTGACTTCCTTTAGATGCAACCTACTTGGCGCAAGATGATTTTCTTAAACTTTTGTTTTTCTTAAAAGTAATTATCGTTTGTCCCCCAATAATATCTGTAAGGAGTGGGTCTGAATTAAAGGGACAGTATACTGTAAAATTGTTTTTCCCTTAATGTGTTTCCAATTACTTTTTTACCAACTGCATAGTATAAAATGTATGAGAATTTGCTTTTTAATGTTTATTTATGTATATGAAATAGCTGACATTGTGTTTTGACGCCACAACCTGATAAAATGGATGGAGCTTGTAGGTATAATCAGATCTCATTACTTTATCACATTGTGTACATGTACATGCTTCTTTATCTTATATCTGTCGGTAAACCAAAGAACAATACTTGGGGCTCATTTTTTTTTAAGCGTCAGCAGACAGGGGTTACATATGCGCCCCTGTCCACCGCAGCTCACCTCTGGTGGACAGAAGTCCGTTGGCGGAATTCAGCATTGCACAAGAGCGCTATTTTGTGCTCTTGTGCAATGCCGTACAGACCGCTGCTTCCTATCCTCTTCTCCACCTCTTAGGTGGAGAATTTGAATCTCCCCTGTCTCTTTCAACCAGGAAGATTGACAGCTCCTGCCCGTGCGTGATTGGCTGTGTGTGGGCAGGAGCTGTCAATCTGAGATCGGGAGAAGTGGCTAGGAAGCAGCGGTCTGATGACTGCTGCTTCATAAATGTGGACTGCAGGTTCTCTTGTGAGCACCTGCAGTCAAAGAGCAGGAGAAGGCTTGATAAATCGAGCCCTTGGAGAGCACAAAGGAAAATTTACATTTTGTTACCTTATCTCTTCTGTACTCAACTGGGAGTGTAATTTTTTGTGCTGGCTGTGTTTACACAGCTTATCTATAGCGTGGACCTAAGGCCATAAACTTTCATAATAGATGGGGATTCCAAAGGCTAAATCAACTATTTCAAATGTCAATATAAGTGTAAAGGAAATACTTGTAAACAATTTAATACACTTAAAGGGACATGAAACCCATTGTTTTCTTTCATGATTCAGATAGAGAATACAATTTGAAAAACAGTTTCCAATTTACTTTTATTATCAAAATTGTGTCGTTCCCATGTTGTTCTTTGTTGAAGAGATATCTAGATAGGTAGTGTGCACATGTCTGGAGCACTACATGACAGGAAATAGTGCTGCCATCTAGTGCTCTTGCTAATGTATAATATTGTTGCAAAACTGCTGCTATATAGTGCTGCAGACACGTGCACACTCCTGAACTTACCTTCCTGCTTTTCAACATAGGATAACTACAGAAAAAAAGAACATTTGATAATAGAAGTAAATTGGAAACTTTTTTTAAATTTTATCTTCTATCTGAACAATGAAAGAAAAATTTGGGGTTTTATGTCCCTTTTAAAGGGACAAGAAAAAAAGAACAAAACATCATATATAATAGACTATAGTTCAATCTTTCATTTAATAAAGTTTAATAAGTTAAAGCATCCTCTTAAACTGCCACCTCATTGAAGCCGCTTCTTCTTGTCCTTACAGCAACCTTTCTGTCCTTTGAATAGATTGCGCCAAATACTTACTACAGAGGTGCGCTACTGCTTTCCTTGCATTGCCGGATCTCACTGAACTCAACTGCGCGTGCACTCTAGCATAGCACTGGCTGTAAATTCAGTTTCAGGGGGTAGAGCAGAGCGCCACTAAAGCTGTTATTTATAAGGGATTCATTATACCTCATCACAAGAAGCAATATTATAAAACAAATAGGTCATTTTATTTTCTACCGCTACTACAAGTTAATTTCATATAAAATATTTAATATTCCTTATAAGCCTCACACACACATAAGTCACAGACCTCTTAGACCAGGTGTACTGTGAATCACAATGCATGATTTACAGTTCACATAGGTGTCACAGCGGAGGATTTCAAGCACATGCGCTGCTAGTCTGTCTAGGATAAGAGAGCAAGAAAGCACTGAAAGAGAAAGACAAGGGGCGTGGCAGACCTTTCATATAGACTGTCCCACACTTCAGCTGTTTAGTATGCTAAATATTGAAGCCAGGGGGTGGGGTGCCGATATTGATTGACAAGTTTCATTATGTATTAATATAATACAAATAAAAGTGCTTGTTTGTTATTTATTAATCATCTTTATTCAGTAGGCATTTTACAGTTAACTAAAATGTTTATTTCACCCTTTTGTGAAATGTTTACTGATACTTTAAATGCATTGCGTAAAAAAGTAATTTTAGTGTTTTTTAATAGTCTATTTGCCAATTTGAATGTATAACCTTATTTTACTTTTGTCATGGTTTAAAAAAGTTGATTTCCATTAATGTTTATTTAAAGTGATGATAAATCCTAGCGTTTCAAAAACTATAGGATTTACCATTGCTATAAATAAAGGTGACTTTCTGTCATGAAGTATGAAAAATGTAGACAGAAAGTACCTTTTGCCTAAACTGAGCACCTCCAGCTGCCCTTGGCAAAAGTCTTTCTTTTTTTCCAGTGAAGTGACGTTTCCACTGCACTTTGCCATATGGCAAGCATGGCTATTGGCTAAGTGATGGAAACGTCACCTCTTTGAAAACAAATACTTTTGCAGAAATTGGCAGGCGCGTAGTTTAGGCAGAAGCTTGTGGCCAAATAAAGGTACTTTCACGTTAAAGGGTAACATTCTGTCAAAGCCAATATTACTGAGATAATTCTCATCACAACCAAAATAATTTAACAAACTAACATATTGTTTGTTTTATAAAGTTTTATCTTCACAGCATGCATCTCAGTTTCTTCACCGGAAACGCAGAGCAAATTCATTCCTGGAAGAAAGTAAAGAAGGAAACCTTGAAAGAGAATGCATTGAAGAATTATGTAACAAAGAAGAAGCCAGAGAGATTTTTGAAAACCATGCTGAAACCGTAAGAAATCTAAAGCACGGCTTTTAAATAAATAATTGTACAACAACTGAGACAGCAGCTAGATAAGACCGCTGCTCCTTAACTTGTGGTGGCGGACTGCAATCATCCTGATCTGATTCAGATGATTGACACCCCCTGCTAGCAGCCGATTTATCGTGAATGTGCAGGGGGCGACATTGCACAAGCATTTCACTAGAAATGCTTGTGCAATGTTAAATGCCGACAGCGTATGCTGTCTGCATTTAGCATTGTCGGGCAGACATGATTTGCAGCGAATTATGCCCGCCCGGCACTTGGTAAATCTACCCCATAGAGTTTGATGTCAGATAAGAATCATAGGCCCAACAAGTCTGCCCAAAATTTCCAAAACGTATAAGCTTATTTAAATCAGAAGGTGTTCTCCTCTTAGCAGTACAAAAGGTAGTACAAAATATCTGAAAAAGTGTAGGCACAAAACTGCTAGGAATATTAAAGTTAAAACATACCTTTATTCAGATTCAATTTAAAAGGTGCAACAGTCTTACAAGTAAGACAGTGACCTGGGGCATAGGTACAACCTGATTATATACAGTAAATTACATTAAGTATTTTTTTCCCAAAGGACAAGGGAATTAGCATACAAGATAGAATCCAGTTGTATGAGATCTAAAAACACGTTTCTCCTTTTCTGTATTAAAAGAACAAATTATTTGTTCGCTGGAGAAGATATACAACTTTCAGCATTTGGGTTTAACACACTTCACTATATAATCTCTTGAGTCAGTGCTAATGTTGTAATCTAGACAGGCAACTGTGCTTTACCAGTCGTGTAAGAACATAGCACCGGCACAGAATTATGCTGTATATTTTTTTAAACATGTCTTAAGGTACAAAGTATGTTGTGATGATTTAGCTGTAATCACCCTAGAGAAAAAAATAACCTTGGTGTATGGGCTGTCAGGTAGGTCAGTAAATAAGCTGGGGTTGTAAATAAAGAGAAACATCTATAATTAATGCTTAGACACCTTCTATCTTTATATTAAATAGTTTGGTGCCACTGTATACAAACATAGGTGCAGGTTGTTAAAGGGACATTAAAGGGACAGTATACTGTAAAATTGCTTTTCCCTTAATGTATTTCCAATGACTTGTTATACCAGCTTCTGCGTATAGAATGTATGAGAAATTGCATTTTCATGTTTATTTGTGTATATGAAATTGTTAGTTTTGTGCTTTGAAACCACAGCCTATTACAATGGGTTGAGCTTGCAGGTTTAATCAGATCTAATTAAGTTACCACTTTGTGTACACACACATACTTCCTTATCTTATGTCTGTTTGTAAACCAAAGCCCAATATTTACAGAGAACAATTGAAAATTATATTATTATTATTATTAGTTACCTCTTCTACACCCCACCAGGAGTGTAATTTATTCTGCTGGCTGTGTTTACATAATCTGTCAGTAGCCTGGATTTAAGTATAGACACTTTCTGTATATGCAGGGTTACCACAGGCTAAATCAGCTATTTCAAATGCTGAAATAAGAGTAAACAATTGACTTGTAAACTATTTAATAAGCTCCAGCAGGTAATATAGATCATTTGGAACGATTTAAAGGGGATACAATGTTTGGGTAAAGTTTCCCTTTAACTGCTCGGCACAAATACAATAGCAGTCTCTATTTTTTATAGCTTATACCTCCAGGCTGATAAGTAAATACATTTTTTTAAAAAAATCTTATGGTGCAGACCCTAGTGCTTAATTTTAACATTTGTCTCAAAGAAGAAAGAACTATGAAATCAAAATTATCTAGATTTCACCAAAAATATATAGGACATTCAGCACTCTTTATATAATTTAGTAACAAAATTGATTAATTCATCGATTAAAAGTGCACACAAAATATAACACTTTCAAGCAAATAAATAAAAATATCTCTCTATACAGCATATGCAACCAGTCTGAAACCACTTAACTTTAATGCTCTATAAATGCTGTACTGCTCCTTTAAGAACTTTCCAAAAAATCATCCTCTTAATCTATGTTGCTAATTGTGCACAAAATTAGAAGTCCGTGCAATAGGTAAACTTTGTTAGTAATTCATGAAATAATTCTGTAGATAGATGATCACTGCAGTGTAAGGAGTTAGGTCTAATGCTTTGTAAAGAGTATAGCAGCCAGCAGCCATTGCACCTTGCTTTAAGGGACAGTATACACTCATTTTAATGTAACTGCATGTAATAGATACTAGAGCTGCGCATCTTCACCTGTCTCACGATTCGATTACGATTATCATCGTAACGATTCGATTACGATTATCATCGTAACGATTCGATACGATTCGATTCTACGATGCATCAAGATTACTGCACTATTTTTGCCCATTTTTTTAATTTTTCAGAAAAAAAAATTCAAGCAGTCAAAATATTGAAATAAACTCTTTTTTTATTTTATTAGCTCAAAAAAGGACACTCTTCCTGTGGCAAAGTCTGAACACAGCAGACAACAATAGTTTATAGAACAGTAAATACTAAATGGCAATTGTTGTATTGGTTTGGAAACAATATTATGGCATCAAACTGTAGTTACAGAGTACGTAGTGTAAAAAGTGCAGTGCTCGCAGTGTACTTCTTCAATAAAAGAAAATATTTAAATGTATATTTTATATATAGTAAGTACACTATACACTTGTAAAGAAACATGAACAACAAATAAATGTCTAACCTATCTATGTTGGTTTTAATTTAATGTCTTTCTTTACTTACTTAGTAATAATAATATAATAATAATAGACATTAAATTAAAACCAAAATAGATAGGTTAAGCTTAAGTTACCACCATAATACCTTATTTGTGTGAAAATTGTCCTCCTCAGAAAACAAAACATAAATACCTTATATACGGTACAAAATTACAGGTGCACTCCACTGTGCCTTCATGACTGTCAATTTGTGGCAAACAAACATCACGTGAATCTGGAACACAACACACAGCACAGAGTGTGTGCACACAACACACACATGTGATTGTGACATATACAATTAGTTTACACAGTTACAGACTTACAGTAGTACTAGAGAGACATTTAACCCGTTAAGGACACAGCTTTCAGTTTGCTCAATTGTTTTATGACGGAAAAATTCCGTCATATGTCCTTAAGAGGTTAAAACAAGTAGCATTGAACTGAACTACTATAACTACAGTTTCTTCTTGATGATTGATTATATTATCTTTATGGGATCACAAATATAATTAGTTAGTTATTAGTTACTGTTAAAGCAGTACTACACACAACGAACAGTGACTGAGTCTGTCACTGAACACAGTACACAGCAGTCACAGTCACACACAAAGAAACAATACATAAAAAAGCACACAGACATCAAGGAGTAAATCATGGTGAAGAAAGGGTGGCACGCCACTCACCTGAGGTGTGTGTGCTTTATTTTTGTATTGTGCTGTTGTATGTGTGTGTGTGTGCTTCTGTACTGTCTGTAGGGTGCAGTATATTTGTGATCCAATAAAGATTTACTCAAGGCATTTCCTTCCCCTAATATAGTGGTTTGGCTTCAGTCTCACTCTCTGCACACTCATAGACAGTTAGACAGTCACTAGACAGACACTAGAGACACAGTGGGACACACTCAAACAAAAACATTCAAAGGCACCACAGCCAGTCAGCCACAGTCACACTCACACACACTCATAGACACTTAGACAGACACACATACAAACAAAAACATTCAAAGGCAGTTAAGGCACTCAGTCTCACACACACTCATAGATAGATACATACAAACAACATTCAAACTGGCACTCACTCACAGTCAGTCGTGTAGTGTACTAGTATATTTTGTGATCCAACAAAGATTTACTCAAGGTTTTAAGCTTCATTTTTCAAAACGCTATAAGCTATATAACAGTAACAAATATAAAATAACTTAACAGTAGTCTGCACTGGGCAGTGGGGCACACAGCACTTTCTTCTGGATGTGCCAGAAAACATTAAATATTAATATAAACCTGAATCACTACTCAGAAAGAATTATGGAATATGTAGGTTTTTCTGTAAGAACACTAGTTGATCCACATGCTCTGGTTTAAGGGTGCTTCTTTTTGCCGTTACCACATCTCCTGCAGTGGAGAAAACCCGCTCTGCAGACACGCTTGTACCTGGGATACACAAGTATCGCTTTGACAAATGAGAGAGGAGGGGAAATATGACCTCATGTACATGCCACTAGTTCAAAGGGTCTTCAGTGAGAGGCAGAGATGGGGCTTTACAATATTTCTCTATTTCCTCTTCAGCCTTGGCATAGGGGGTCTTCTATTGTACCTTCAGTGTCAGTGAAAGACTGTCCCAGCAAAGTCATGAGCAGCGATGTGGACTTTCTTTTGGGAGGAGAAGGGTTATCCTCCTCGATGGGTGATTCTTCTTCCAGAGTTTCTTTTCCCTCAGGCAGTGGCACTTAATCCACGTTTATCCTCCTAGATGTAACTGTACTAGTACACTCAATCTGTGTTTGAACAAAAGAATAGAAAAAATAGCATTCATTATTACCTCGAGCAGCCAGCCAGCTAATGCTATGTGTGTGCTCAGAGAGACAGTAACAGCTCACATCTATTAGGACTCGGGAGTGGACGGAGGAGGAGGAAAGTTGACTGACTGTGGCGTTTTCGAACTGACTTATATAATAAACCGTGTACTCATTAAACTAGCTACTAAGCAAGGTACTGCTAGCTACTGCTAGCTAAGCCTATTTTGTTATGGATGGTATGTTTTATGTTTGTTTTCAATTTATACATTTTTCAAGAAACATGATGCAATTAAAATTACCTCCAAGGATGCAGCCTCCTCAGTCACTCCTCTGTATATCTCCAATCTCTCCTCCTCTGTGAGAATCAAAGGCAGTCCCTTAAAACGAGGATCCAGGGCAGAGGCTGTATAAAGTATCTTCTTCTCTGCCTCACTGCTGTACCTCTTCAGGAGATCTGTTTTGATGGCATTCTTGATCTCATGGATCATGGGTGTGTCTCCCATGGTGTCTGTCATGTTCTGGAGCAGTTGTGCATTTAGAGGGGCAATGAGAGAAACAGTTGGATTGCGCTCTTCTGACATCAGTGTGGTTGCATCTTTCATTGGCTTTAATGCACTCACAGCATCCTCTGCATTTGACACATCTGTTTCGTTGAGAGTGCAGAGATCTGACTCACTTTTTCTGACTTCTGGAGACAACAATGTGGCACAGATTGCAGGTTGCTGTTCTAGGAACCTCTCGACCATGTCATATGAGCTGTTCCACCTTGTTGTCACATCAGTTATCAGCTTATGATTCTTCAGGCCAAGACATTTCTGTTTTTCTTTCAGACAGTGGTTTGCTGTAGTGCTGCGGTGAAAAAATGTTGATATTCGTCGCACTCTGCCTAAAAGCCTGGAGAGCGTGGCCACTTTCAGCGCCCGGTGGGATGCGAGATTCAGTGTATGGGCGAAGCATTTTACATGAGGGAATTTTCCAACTTGAGCAGCAACAATCATGTTCGACGCATTGTCGGTCACAAGCACTACAGATTTATCGGACAGCTGCCATTCTTCCACAACACGAGACAGTAGCTCCGCCAGATGAGAACCCGTGTGAGACTCATAAACTGCTCTCGTTTGCAGCACATGCGACAAGATCTTCCAGTCCTTGCTAACGTAATGTGCAGTTACTGTTACATAAGACTCCGTCGTGACTGAACTCCATGAATCACACGTTAATGCGACTCGACTGGCTTGGCTCATTGATGCAATTACCTGAGCTTTTGTTTCGTGGTAGAGTGCAGGTATAACGTTTTCTGTTAAGTGATTGCGTGACGGGATCTTATAACGTGGCTCTAGCGTCTTCAACAGGTTGCGAAACCCAAGGTTTTCCACAACAGAGTAAGGCCGTAGGTCCTTCGCTATGAAAGTTGCCACAGCTTTGGTTATTCTCTTCCCTTTTTCAGAGTTGGGCGGCAAAGTTGACAGCATTGCATCAATTCTTGGCTGATGAGCTTCAGCTAGTCTTGTTATTTCCTTGGCAGTGGCACTGGCGGCAGCGGCAGGGGTTAGCATCTCAGAGTGAAAACGTCTAACGTGATTTCTCAAGTTAGTAGTATTCCCTAGGTATTTAATTTTTGTGTGACAGGCTTTACAAACCGCGTGTGTCTTGTCCAATTCCTGCTTTCCAGTATGTTCATAAAATCCAAAATGTGCCCAGATGCTTGCTTTTAAAATGCTAGGTGCATTTTTTATCTCTCTATCTTTTTTGTCTCCCTCTGTCATTTTAGCATGACATGTACATATGTGACGGATGATGTTGAAAATGTTAAAAAAACACTAAGTTCAAGTTGTCAAAATGTCAAGCCGCAAATGTAAAATAACAAGTACTAGTAACTTCAACTACTTGCCATACATTTTGCCAACATAATTTTTAAAACGAATTGCATTGCAGGGGACATCACTCACTGACACTGTAAGTTACTGTAATATATTACACACTTAAAGGTGCAATGAAATCCAAACATTTACTTTCATGATTCAGATAGAGAATACAATTTTAAATAAACAACATAACTAACTTATATTATTTAATTTGCTTAATACTTCTCAGATATCATTTGTTGATGAAATAGCAATGCGCAACACACATTAGTGCACGACACAAGGAGGAGGCGATGCATTTCAACAAAGGATAAGCAAATGATATAATAGGGAAAGTTGTTTCAAATTGAATGCACTTTCTTGAATCAAAAATTGGGTTTTATGGCCTTTAGTTTAGTATGTTTAAAAATGCAGCTTTTAGCCTTGTTAAATAACTTCTAAAACAGGGATTGGGTTCTTCGGATTGGCATGTGGCATCTTTTAAGAGAGCACTCACCACATGCATTTGCATTGCAATTGCATTGCATATATAAAATGTATTATATTAAATAAATAGTATACTATTATTAGATATATAATATAAGTATATATTATTTTAAATATTTGCACTTCAGACCAGGCAAGGCATCCATGTGAAAAACATCTACAAGATTATTGATTGTAGTATTGTAGAGGGGCCACAGATCGGCATCCATGTGAAAAACATCTACAAGATTATTGATTGTAGTATTGTAGAGGGGCCACAGACCGGCATCCATGTGAAAAACATCTACAAGATTATTGATTGTAGTATTGTAGAGGGGCCACAGACCGGCATCCATGTGAAAAACATAGATAGATTAGAGAGTAATAGACAATAGTATACTATTTATTATTTATAATAAATTTTATATAGGCAATATTCAATAATGCAGCAATTTGCAATTATGCAGCAGCCTGAGCCTCAGTCAGTCAGTAGTAGTAGGCAGCGTTAAGTAAATAATATTGATTTGATAATTAATCATTTAATTGTACCCCTTATTGTTGTTGTATACCCCTTATTGTGCTCTTTCAGTAAGCTAATTAGTAATTACTAGGCAAGTAGGCAATGGCATAGGCAATTCAAATTATGGCATGGCAATGGCATTGGCAAAATGTACGACGTTTTGGTAAATAAATAAACTTTTAAAGTTATTAGTTTCTCACCATAGGTCTCCTCCTCTGTCTCTGTCTCCCACAAAATAAAAATGAGCCCGCCGTGTAACTGTATACCGCCGTGTATACTCAGAGTCGGAATCGTCATCACCATCATCAATCTCTCAGGCAACAGTCCTGCTCCTACTGCGTAACTTCGGCACTTCCAGAGACCGCCCATGGAGCGCCCATGTTGCTTTATTGGGTGACGTGACGTCAGTGACGTTAAAACGCTGTACCGCGCACTTTTGCGCACTTTCTGTTACTTGTCCTGGAGGCGGGGGTCACGTGGGTAACGTGAATCGATTCTCGCGCCTCAGCGCATTGATGCAGAATCGTTTTATGCCGCATCAAAACAATTATTTTTGACAGCCCTAATAGACACTACTATAAATAATAATATGCACAGATACTGATCTAAAAATCCAGTATAAAACCTTTTTTAAAATCTTTATTACAAGCTCCCAATTTAGCACTGTTGAAGAGATTTGTTTGGAACACCCAGTGAAGGGGTCTGAGAACAGACCCTTCCCTGCATATGAATATACCCATTATACAAAAAGAAGCTATGTAAGTCTGTATACATCAGTATACATCTAAAACTTTGAGGCTTGGTTAGGAGTTTGAAAATCAGCACAATGTTATTAAAATAAGCAAAACTATAAATTTTTACAAAAACACCCCCCAGATGGGCTATATAAATGGATCATCTCTACAACACATTTATGCAAAGAAACATCTAGTGTGCAATGTCTATTTAAGTGCGGCAGATGCTGCGGTCATGAACCTGATGGATAAAACGAAGTACAGCAGAAGGTAAAAGGGTTATAAGAGGAGGAAAAATGGGACTCTCACTCTAAGGTAAAACCTTTTGCGCATCAGTGTTAAAATTAGCTTATGGAACTTTTTGGGTTTATGATCCGGGAGAAAATATATTGGTTTAATGGCATTGGGAAACTGTATTCTTGAAATGAAGTTATCAATGTTTCCGGCTGCTTTTTCTATAACAAGGTTCTCTCTTCAGTTTCTTCTTTTAACTCCATACAAATAATAGTTATTCAAGCTCTGCATCTTGATACTGGGCACCATTATTTTGGATCACATGTATTCTTGCACCATGTGACAGAAGCAGTGAACTCTCACACATCAGTGACCTCACCGGCTTTATTACCGATGTAACTTGCATCTAAGTTTAGCTTGCACAATACAGAGCTGTTACATAAACATACAAATGTCCTCAGGAATAATAGAGCATTGCAGCCGGTGCAAAAATGTAAAGCTCCCTCTCTGTACCATGCACATAAAACTGAAGTACATGATGCTGCTTATAAGACATCTGTGAATGTGCACCTCTTTTGGCACAGTATGTTAGAATACATAAGCTCCAACCTCCACCAATAAGGGGTTAAAAAAGAGAGCAGCTTTGAAGAGATCTTCAGGTCAGTAGTATCTATTTTTTTGTAGTTGTGTTCAGCAGCTTATAGGGCATATTTATCAAGCTCCGAATGGAGTTTGATGCCCGTGTTTCTGGGCGAGCCTGCTGGCTCGCCAAAAACAGCAGTTATGAAGCAGCAGTCACAAAGACCGCTGCTCCATAACCTGTCCGCCTGCTCTTAGCAGGCGGACAGACATCGC